>NC_083479.1:14963477-15013477 GCF_030014155.1 Tachysurus vachellii
CTTCTACATTTACTTTGTTTGGCTGATGGCTGATGGATACAAATGAGTGACTGGGACATGTGAAGAAAAGTGTGAAACTCCATAACTAAGCTTGTGAGCAAACCAAGGACCAAACAGCTATGACGTGGCAATAATATTTACAGTACTTATTATGCCAAGGTGCCACTTGATTTCTTACACTATGATGCACAAAATGCATAAGGCTGACCAACATTTTCTTGTGGTTAACACGATATGTAATAGCTGTAAATTGATATACTGCATTGAAACACATTATAGAAAAGTAGACAACATTGTGCCTTATTTATCAAGCTGGAAAACGAACAAATTTACTCATAAACCTTTTAAGCAGACATTTACACAAGGTATTACATGTAAAATCCTGGAAATTTGGAAAAACAGAATTTGGAATATCTGACTCTTGCTCCTGAATGTGTGTGTAAATGCATACATAATAAAACTAAATAATACAAACCTTGTACTGATCACCTTACTACAAATGACCTAATTTTCATTGATTACTGCAATTTTGTATTTGGAATATACTCTCGAGTTTAAATGGATTATTTGTATTAAATGTAAAGCATTTCGCTGAAATTCTTTTCCATATCCACAGTGCTTTGACGTCTCTGTTGAAAACATAACCTCATTCTTTGGGAGGGTTCCCAGGGGTCTAAGCTCTAATCTACAAAATTATTCTGGTGGTCCTTGACCTATCACAGAAACCCCTCCTTGCATCTATATTTTAGACTCAGCAGTGGTGGTTCAAGCAAAAAGGCACTGGGTTGTTGATTGGAGGATTGGAGTTCAAACCCCAGCACTGACATGCTGCCACTGTTGGGTCCTTGCTGTGAACTTTAGAACCACAGCCTATTTATAAGCAGGACTTGAGACAAAACCGGGTGAGAGCCACATGTCTTTACAAGAATTATATATAAATATAGATTCAGGTTAGTGTGAGCAGATTTGAATGCATATTTTTGTAACTGACTACTTAAAGGAACCTTGTGTTGGTGTGGATGGCCTCAGGAGTAGTCAGCCTTTGGTATTCAGTATGGTAAGACAAATGGATGAACTTAGTTTGGCTTGTGCATGCAGTCGATAGGCAGGACGAGAGCAGAGGAGGCTCTGTGTGAAGTTAGTGATGTTTAAGGAAGGTGTGAGAGATGCCATTGCCCAAGAATGGAGGAAAAGTGCTAGTAGAGTGCAGTAGTAGTGTTCTGTGTTGGAGTGAGTTAGAGAAAGAACCATAGCATAGACGAGAGGAGAAGTGGAAAAAAATGCTGTTTATTTGACTAGTTTTATAATACATGGAAAAGAGAAAAGCAATTGTTACAGCATTGAACCTGGCAGTCCAGACTGAAGAAATTGTGCAGTAGATTGTGAGTGAGATACACAGAGTGATTATGGTGCTCATTGTTGTTTTTCTTTTTCTTTTTCTTTTTTTTTAAAAAAGAAAGGTGAAATGGAACAGTTAAAAAGTTACCTTTCAGATTTTACAAAAATACAGCAGAATCTTAGTTAGAAAGCACAACGGTGTCTCAAAAATGTACCATGAAGGCTGAGGGTCCACACTCACATGGGTTCAGATTGGCAGATTGATGCTGAGCAACCGGATGCTAGATAAAATTTATCTTACTAAGGGTCTGCTGGGGGATAAATAATACTTTTAGTTTTAAAAGAATGAGATGCTCAGGAAGGAGCATCAATGCAATACTATAGGTTTTAAATAATCGTTAAAGGGCATCATCTGAAAACTAGAATGTGTAAAGGAAACTCACCCTTAATTCAGATCTGTACTCTTAAAATAAAATATTGCTGAGCAAAATATTTTTCATCCATACCCATTCTTACATTCTTACCCAATTCTTTGCTCCTCTGATTCTTTAATATACATGAACACACACATGATCTTACAGTACCTCACTACTCATAGCAGCAATATTAATTAAACAGAGATTAATCTAGCTGTATGTTTCTAAGCCAGAACTTAAACGAAAGCTTAATGATTGTTACATTTGCCAGTGCCTATAATATCTAATGTAGGATATAACACACATTTCCATTTTTGACAGATTGCATTAATCATTGCATACTTGTTCTGTTCACACTTCATCCTTCCTTTCACTTTTCTTGGGTGTAATAATATTTGGTGTAACATGCCACAGATATTTGGGTTACATTTTTAAAATGATAATAGCTGGTAATGTGAAAAACACTGAAATTTTAGTACCTAATTTATTCTGTATTGAACATCTGATTTGTGTCATAAAGTGAACCAAAAACTCCCCCCCGAAAAAAACAAACAAAAAAGAACCTACACTGGGAATAATACATTTCTTCTTTTCATAAAACAAAATAAAACTCTGTGCATAAACTGGTACAATCAAGTATAACTCGTTTACATTGCAAATTTCCATAGAAGCAGCATCTTGTTTAATAATAAAAGCTCTGAAATGCATAATTATATTAATCATTTTAAGTTGATATAGATAATTTTTCTAAAAAGATTGAATTACAGTTTGTTTAATATCTCCGTCATTTTTTTTGTGCCATATGAAGCAAGAGGGCACAATTTTCTGGGGGGTTTGTGATTTCTCTTACAGTGGACAGAGACAAAAAAAAAAATAATGACAGACACAGCAAAGCCTTGAATATAAGTAAATAAATTAGAAATAAATAATTAGTCCACACCAAGAAGTCTATATGGCATTTAGGTGTGCATTATAAATACAAACTATGCATGTATATATATATATATATATATAATTGTATTGAAATCACTTCTGGAAATACACATTAGCACTCGTTTAGAGTAAAATCTATCTACACAGTTAATGTTATTTCTATTTGTATTTTTTCACTGATTCATGATTTCACGATTCATGATGTTTTGCAATGAGTCATACTTAGCCATGAATCAATTCTCTGGACTGAAAGCACTACAACACTAAATGCTTGGTAGGTGCTAGACACTGTCACTTGTTTTGAAAGGGTGCGTTTGGATTTCTGTCTGATATAATGCATGCAGTGTAGTCTGGTTGTGCCTCTCTGTTTGCTGGTGAAGGCTTTAGATCGTCTGAGATATCCACGATTCTGAGGACTCTATAAAGCTGTTCATTGCAGAACATCAAGTAACTGTATGGTGGTGTCTATCATTAGGCTGTTATACTAAAGTGGCAGATCTGTCTTGTAAAACTCAGCACCACATTTTATGTGAATCAGGACCATGGCTTTTTGCTGTCCCAGTGTATTTGAGCAAATGGCAGTATCTAGCACTTTAGCTCAAATCCAAAGATTGTCATATTCTTTTTGAGTATTTGTTCAGTTTTCAGTGACCTTTCTTTTCAACTAAAAGCATCCAAAAGCAAAAATAGACCTCGTCCCAAACAACCGTGTCCTGAAAAATCTGTCATGTTATGACGGCAGTGCTGCCGGCTTCAATTTAAAAAACCTAAAACTTCCTGTGTAAACAGTTGAGAATCAAAGACCACCCAAGTTATGATGGTGAAGGTCCAATGTTTCAGTAAGGCCACTGAACAAGATAAGAAAACATACAGATCTACTGCCATATTATATAGATTGACTATTAGAAACCTCATTAATGAATCAGATGCACTTCCACGAACGAGTAAATCTATGCAACTGCATTTCGTAAAGCTATATGAAAGTATCAAAGGTTGATTATTTTCTGCCCAGGCTTAAGACAAACCATGTTGATTTTATGCTGATGTTAATATTCTGGGTTCTTTCTTCCTTGTTTGTTTTCTGTGCGCCTTCACATTATGGATTTCATATAGAACAATCTTGTAAATAGTGTTGTATTTTTTTTTTATGCCCCAGAATTTTGACACAAGCTATGCTATATTCCAGCCCTCCCTTTTCCCTCAAACAACACTCCTTCAACAACCTGCTCTGTGTCCTGAGACCTGGCAAGAGAGAGCCAGTCATTCTGAGGAAAATAGGCCAGAGAAGACAGAGAAGAATGTGCTTTTCTGACATCAGAGAAGTGGAGGTGCTGTTAGTAACAGGGTGAAGCTTTTTGCTTTGCTTTTTTTTTTTTTGAAAAGGAGGCAGAGACTTGGTGCTCTAGAAAAAAGAGTTTTGGCAGAATTGGGAGAAGGAAAGTCACATGACAGTACAGCACTGGCAGCGTTTTTTCTTTTCAATACCTGTGGGTGGTGGCTCCTTGGAGGAACTTTCGTCTTGGCCTTCGGAAGACAGTTCGGTGGCCTCAGACACCGGCCGCCCTGAGACAAGGTCGGCGGCGTTGCCGTCTATAGTGGAGAGGTCTGTGACAGTCTTCTCACGCAAAGACTTCTCATCATCCTCGTCGATCAGGACAATCTCAGCTTTGATGGTGCCATCGAAACCCAGCAGCTTCTTTGTCTCCTCGTCATCGTCCACACTGTGGTATCCCATGAAAATCATAGTGACGGGCTTGTCGGCTGTGGCCTCGGGTGCCTCCATCACCTCCCCATCGAAGCTTTGACATGCTTGTGGATCATCCCTGTCAACTTGGAACCGTTGTTCTACCTTCATGTCACCATCATGACTGTGCCGCTCTTGTACCACATTTAGATCCGAAGGCATGATGTTTTGCTCTCTGATCTCATGCTTGCTTGGAGTGATCGTCACATGAGTGCCATCAGGTCTGTGGCGAGCATGACCTACACGCTGTATCAGTTCCTCCACTTCGTCTGAGCTCCATGGGTGCACGCCATTCTCCACTGTAGTGGAACTCCCAGAATGCACCTCATAGATCACCTTACGCCCATCGTCGTAGACCTTGATGCCCCGTTGGGAGGCATCCTCAGGGTTGATACGTGATGTGGACAAGATTTTGGTGTCGCCTGTCTTGTGGTCCTTTTCGACGCTGATCTCCATGGCGAATAATGCTTCAGACATAGGGAAAGTGCAGAGGGGGTGGGTTAATATTTTCTTAGTATGGATTTAAACTGGTCATGCATTACATCAGTGTAGCAAGCTGTTAAGTCATTAATATATTCCAGTGATGTTAGAATAAGGAATCAGAAAAAAATACATTCTTTTAGTAGACCTTAAATATAAATATCAGTAATTTTTTTTTTTTTTAAATTGATTGTAATTTGTATTTTGAAATAAAAAAAAGCATTACTTGTCTATATGTTGTAATTTAACGGTGTACGTGATTTAGCACAGCTAGGAAGCTAGAACCGCTTTACATCATTCTACATATTATTGATACTAACATGCTAATGTTAGAAAATGAAATAAAAGTAAAAATAGCAATAAATAAATAAATAAATAAATAAATAAATAAGTTCCATTGACTTCACCTGGAACTCAAAACATTGTATTTTATTTAAATTAAAGCCAATTGTTCATTAAAGTCAGTCTGTTCCCTTCACATGCAGCTGAGTGTCACACTTATGAACATCATACCATCATTAATACAAGTTTTTGATCCAATCTAAGCTCCTAGCTCTTGACAGCTCACCAAACCTCTAAATGAGGATGTGTTTCTTTAGTTTGCCATGCAAACCTGTCACCACAACCACCATTGCTCCTCTCACACCCCTTACCAAGCACTTACCAGGTGTTCTTGAGTGTTGGTGATCCCCCGAAGCAGAGGACCTAGTTTGGGCGTTCAACCCTGGAAGCTTGGGGACCTTGGAACAGGTGGGAATCACTGCATCTGTTGAGCAGAGAACAAAAAACTGATAAAAGTGTATCTGTGTTATCTGAAAGTCCTTTTCCCTTTCCCCCAGGGTTTGCCCCTTTTCCCTCAGGTTCTGCCCCTTCCCCTCTTGCTCTGTTGAGTAGCTATCTCTTCCTTTCTCTTCCTCCGGTCTCTCGTTATTTCTCTGCAGCAGGTCGGTGCTTAGGCAGCAAAAGCCGAGTGAGTGTAATAGTGCGAAACAATGCTGCTGCTGCATTGAAGGGATTTTCTGTGAATAGGTGGCTTACTGTAAACAAAGGTTAGAGTCAATGACTTGTGTGTGGAGTTCAATAGTCTAGCTGAGGCAGGAGGGAAATGAGCCAAGGGGGGCATGGGCAAAAGAGAGTGTGTGTGCTTTGTGTTTATGTACTTTGGCACCTCTGCCTATTAGATCCATCTACACTATCACATACTCACGATAAAAACGTATTCTTTGCTAGGATATGATGCAGATTTGCAGGAATAAAATTTTAAAAATAATTCACACATTATTATTATATATTAGAAATCATTTGTCAAGCCTACAGGAAAAAAGTATTCCTCAAAATTGTTATCTATTTAAAAATGACTAAATGATCCTCACTTCAACCAAGAAAAGCCTCTCAAAAAGACAAACTGAAAAGCCTGACAGGTTTGCTAGATAGATCAGATTTTTGATCAGTGTGGCTGGAAGCACACAATGGACCTGTGAACCCGTACCTCCATCTTGGTGCTGCAGACTCTGCAAATAAAAAACAGGAAAGAAGGACTGAGTTTTTATGGTACAAAACAGATGGACAGCAAACTATGTGGCTTGGAACTTTGATTATGGCCTTGATGAAAATTAAAATACTTCTATTCCATCTCAAGCTAAATAAAGATGGCCGCATATTTTCTCATGAAAACATGTGTATGTGTTTGGGTGTATTTTATGTCAAATGTCTAGTCTGCACAAGGAAAACGGCAACTTTTATTTTAAAAACTAAAAGAGACAAAAAGTTATCTTTTGGTTAGTGTGGTTAAGGTTAGCATTAGATTGTATGCTAGGCATTGATTGCATTATTATTAAGTGAAAGGCACAGATGTGTTTGTGTGTGTGTGTGTGTGTGTGTGTGTGCGCGTGTGTTAATGTCTTACTTTCTGTAGGTCTTCAATAGAGCTCTCTGTTTCACGAAGTCTCTCTCGGAGCACTTGCTCTTTGGCTGAAATTTGTGATTCTTCATTCTCAAGAAGAATGATTTCAGATTCCAGTCTGGAAAAACCCCACAAGAACAATCTAATCTGTTATAAACATCAGTGTAAACAACAGATACCAGACATTAGGCCATGATACATGTCAACAACTAGACCATATTGTCAATTGGACAAGTGGTTTTCATTCAGAGAATTAATGTCTTCCAAAGTTATTCTTGATTCTAGGGTTTTTTCTAGAAATGAAATAATCTACTAATAGAACAAATAGAATAAGAATATTTAATAAAGGTATATCTTATCTTATCTAATCTGAACTTATCTTATCTTAAAGCTAAAAAAGAAATTATAATTATATAATTAGAGAAATAGGTTTAATAACCTTATATTGTGGTTATTATCCTATAATAAAAAACAGTATATACAGTTAATTAGATTCCACTAGTCATTGACTAGATTCTACTTTAATTTGCATAGATTTCATTTTTTTTCAGTGTGGTTGTCAGAAAAGACATGTACAGCATAGAAATCAGTTGTTTATTAAATTCAATTGTATTGAAAACTGATTCATATCATATTATTATTGGAACACATTTAAGAGTTGAGAGTCAACAATGCAATGAAGATCGTAGCTGAAACAACATTTATTTACACTGAATAGCAAAATGAAGTTGATATATATGTTAATATATGTATTCCCTTTCATTAGCTATGTTAATTGAATGTGCATGAGCAAATCTAAGGTGTGGAAATGGGAATATACTGTATGCTGCCAAATTACTGATCTAAGTGTTTAGTATGCCAGAGCAGTGTCTCTGCACCTTTAGACAAACCACCTCAGGCGATTTTCAGTTCTAGCAGCGTGAAGTGTGATAAAGACCCCAGTTACGAAATCAACCACAATGCTAAGCTGATGCTACAAATTTTGTACCAAGTCAAATATTTATGGAGGTTTATAACTGGAAATGAGCATATAAATTAGTCAGACATTGGGATTGTTTCTCCAGTATCATAATAAAGACAACTATGTGGATAGTTGCGGGGTTGGACTGCACACCGACATTCTCAGTCTGAGCTCTTTGATAAATGTGAACTCTAGATTCCTTGCAGTAATCCCACAGTTGGACGGAAAACTGAACGCTCTCGGAATAACAATATTGCTTCATTTTAATTCAATGAGCTGCATGGCCTGTTCACTTGCACTTCACTTTACTTTCACTTCTCTTTAACATATTGTAGGGAACTGGAAGAATTTGGCATGATACTATATTGGTCCGGGGAATAAAATTCATTTTGTTGGGTTTGATGAGTTTGTTTTTTGTTTTTAAACTTATTTCCTTGACATGTTCACTATAAATGTTGATTTCCTACATTACATGCAATGATGTTTGACAAACTGCTAATACCAGTTGGAATTAGACCTTTCTTCATCTGTACCTAAAAAGAGTGATGCAGTGGTGCTTTAGTCCTTTAGTCTGTCAAGTTCTTTCACCTTTATCGTCTTCTGCTAGTAAATACCCAATAAGGAATTTGTTCATGGGTGGATGGTTACCATCAAAAAGAAAATAGACAAAGAATTAGAACCAATTACAAGCAACACATTTCATTAAATTACCACTTCAGCTCAAAAGAAACACATTTAAACTAATTAGGCACCAATAGAAATCTGGAACCATTTCTAATCATTTTTTAGTCTGAATCTTTTGTGCAGGGAAGTGATTGGAAGATTGTCTGTTCATATCTGATGACTGCTATAAACTGTGTTGGAATATAACTTATTTCTGTTGTACTGAAATTGTAAAAAAAATAGTAGCAGTAGTAGTAATATAGTATTAACAGTAGAACTAGTAGTAGTGTCAGTAGTGGTAGTATTAATAATAGTAGTAGTAATAAATATATCTCTATATAAATATAATCAGAACACACAACCATATATTAAAATAGTAACTTATATAAACTTCAAGTGATGTGTGAGCAAACTACAGTCAGCAGAATTAGACTAAATCACTGACATTCCAGTGCTCCATGCCTGAGTTTTTTGTCAATGAAACATGCTACAATGGGTTGCTACATCGACCAACAGGTCATATAGACAGTTATAGAGTGCAAAAAAAGAATGAGATCCATATAACACAGACACACACACACACGCACACACACGCACACACACACACACACACACACACACACACACACACACACACACACACACACACACACACACACACACACACATTCTTCCTTTTTCCCAGTGGACCAGTGACTCCCTTATTCTGAATGCTGGCAGCCAATAAGGAAGGCAGTGGCTGAGGAACCCATACTACCTCCACCCTAGTGAATTTCCTGCTATTGTTAGCATCACTGAGCTTATGTACTTTACAAAAACAAAGGCAGAGGAGCCTTCCCACGATTCCTAACAATCTAATTTTTTTTCCCCTTCAAAAAAAGAGGCACTAACTGTCTAAGAATACAGATAAATGATTACCATGCTTCAAAATACCGCATTGTCTCTAAATCTTATCACACACACGTGTGCACACACACACGCACGTATGCACACACACACGCACACACACACGCACACACACACACAAACACTCCAACCACTCAACATGATGTCATAGGTTATAATGAAATCTTTAGCAACAAATAACACTGAGCAAGTGATAATGTGATACGACTGCAACTGGATGTGTGAAGGGGAACACACTGTAGTGCCCATGCTTCCAGCTGCTTTCTCTCACACATTTGGAGGAAGCAGATCTCTCTCTCTCTCTCTCTCTCTCTCTCTCTCTCTCTCGCTCTCTCTCTCTCACACACACACACACACACACACACACACACACACACACACACACACACACACACACACACACACACAGAATAATTGCTATAATGAGGAGATTGGAATGTGTTTATATCTGTATCACATCTGTAGTTAATGGCAATTTACACACAATATAAGTATGAAGAAAGGTGTTTAGGGGACTAATGATGCCTTTAAATCATTGGTTGTTGAACACACAATGGATAAATAGGGATTATAGATTTTCATTTATTTATTGTTTTAATAATTAAAGTCATTGTCCTAAGGCTGTTCTTTTGTTAACTCATAGTTCATATATTTGATTCATTTTGAAATGACATCATACATAATGAAGCTTGGTTGTGAATGAATAATTTGGGTAATTCAATAGTGGGTTTGGTCATAAGGCCCAGAAGGAAACGAGTCACCCTGCTAAGTATTTATTTTCCTCCCTGTGAAGTGAGGCTTTTTAAATTCTACTTAAAACCTTTACTGAAGACATTTTAATCAAATCTCTATTTAATATCTGCTCCTTGTTCGCTGCATTATTGGACATGATGTCTTGGGTAGTATGAAGCAAGATTTACAAATGTAGAGCAGAGCTGATTTGAAATCAGAACTGAAAAAGCAGTAAATCTCTTACGCCCTCAAGTGGTAAACTGATGCTAATACAACATTGACACTAGTTTTCAGGAGACACAAAAAAGAATTCAACAAAAAATACATTACGCACGATAATAAGTGTGATATGTTGTTGTTATTATTCTTCTTCTTATTCTTATTCTTATTATAGAAGAAGAGTGTATAAAACTTTTTTTAAAGAATTATTAAAACTTCCAGATTTTATATTTTATATCATATATTAAAATATTGCAAAACATGGCTGTATAATAATTAAGTATTTTAAGACAACACTGATAAGATGTTTTAAATTGGGTGGCAAGGGCGCAAAGGTTTATCTGATCAGCAAGTGGAACAAATCTCTGATACTATGATGCAAAATTTACATTAGAGCATGAAGTAATTGTGATCATTTTATTTCACACAGTGGTACAGAAAAACGCAATGCATTTTCACTTCAATTGCATACCTTCAGTGTAGGAACTTACTTTAATGCATGCTGTATTTTTGGCAGGAAAGAAACAAAATTTTTTTTTTAGATTATTTTGATGGCAAATTTGAAATACTCTGGCCAGGGTTCAAGCTCCAGAACTGCCAAGCTACCACTGTTGGGCCTCTGAGCAAGGCCCTTAACCCAGCTCGAAGGGTGCTGTATCATGGCTGACTCTGTACTCTGACACCAATCTCCAGTTTAGGGATATATGAAGAAAGAATTTTGCTGTGCAATAATGTGTATGCGATGACAATAACAAAGGCTTCCTCTTCTTTTGCCAGGCTGTAAATTGCATACAGTGCTTCTTTCAGTTCCTCTTGATGTTTTGACTGTGTAGCAGAGTGAATGAGAGAAATTGCTTGTCCAGTCACGTGATAAGTAAATAAATTATATAAAGGCAGGGTTCGGGTTACCTGCCTATGCGTCATTGCTGGCACCGCCCTTTCGTGGGACCCCATTCATGTTTTCCCCAGGATAATATTGTCCCGCTGTTGTTGGCGTGGGCAGTCTGCTATCTCAGTGTGTGTTGGCATCCAGTTTGTGAACCAGAAAAGTCCATCTAGTGAAGATGATTGCGTTTAGTGTGAGTTAAAACTGCTAATCGCTGGGTGATCTGGTTGTCCGACCACGTTCTGAGGGATGAGAGGGTTAAGTCCATGGGTATGACTGCGCTGCTGTTTTGCCTCTGAGAATACTGTCGTGGGTCGTTCTGACTCCAACCCGGCACAACAAGGCTTCACGCCGTGTACCGGTATTTTAGTCGGCATCTTCGGTCGTTCTGATTCCAACCCGGCACAACAAGGCTTCACGCCGTGTACCGGTATTGTAGTCGGCATCTCTGTTTGTTTTATGTTCACTCTTCCCTCTGCTGAGGCGTTGAACGGCGAGTCACTTTGTCGATGTCTTAGTTTTGTTTCTTTATTTACTTAATGTAGTTATTTGTCTTAATAATCCTCTCTGTGTATTTTGTTTGGATTTGTTATTCGATGGATGTGATTTAATATTATTAGTTTGCCCTTGGTCCTGGCTGAATGGAAGTATGCCCCATTAAATCTACATGTACAAAATTTGTATTAGTGATAGCAAATCTGTATGTATTAACTATCTTTAATTGACATCAGCTCATATTGCTAATCAGTATGTCTTTTGCTCTCTCTGAATCTGGGCTATTTGGGCTTTATATTGATTAGTTTTGTTATTTTGTTGATTTATATTGTATATTTAATTCAAATTGAGAGGAATTTCTGTTATTGTTTTGGTTTTGTAATATTCGTTTTTTTGTAGTTAATTCTTTTGTTGTGTTTAATTTACTTTTGATATACTTGTGCTGGGCGGGTTGTCTTTGGAGGGGAAGGAAGTGATTAATGTACCTATCCAGGGTGACTTTTACATTGGGTGCTGTGGTTGATGTGAACCTTTCACACGTGAGTGGTGTGGCTTGACACTGTGCTGTAGCTGGGTTGGGTATTTTCTTCTTCTCCCTGAGAGGCCTAGTCATTACAAGAATGGTTTTTTTTTTGTTTTGTTTTTGTATAAGTGACGGAAGATTTTATATTCATTTTGAAAATCTTAATCTTGCACAACTGTCATAATAAAGCTTCATTTTGTTATTCTCTTGCCCTCGTCTCCTGCTCAGTCTTATTGGGTAACGAACCTGTGTCCTTGTGGGACTGTTCCCCTTATAAGGGGTGGCGTAGTCGAATTTGGTGCCCTTACGGGCCTTTTTGCGGTGTTGTGTAAACTTTTATCAGTGTACACACGCGCATTTCTTTTTTTTTTTTCCCCGACCGCTCTGCTACAACTGTTTAGGATTCACATATTTTCTTTAATAACTACTTCCTGGATTCAATGTTCTTTTTCATCCAGCAGGGGCTTGTTTTGAAAAAGAAAAAAAAAAAAAAAAGCTCTAAAAGAAAGGTTCCTCTGAGCTGCTAGAGAGAGCCTGTGTACTTCATGTGCCACTGAGCTCATATCCTAGAGTGGGTGTTTCTGAGTCTTTGATGCGAACAGCTATTTCATTTTCCATGGAGCACGTAAAGGGCATGAGGCCATCCTTTGCCATTCTCATCTGGCTATAGAGTGCTCCATGACCACTCCTGGCTTCCTGATCTGTTGTTCCAACTTCCTGTCTGCCAGCAGCATTAGTCCCAGCTGTCTCTGATTAGCGGGCGCAGTCATTGGGAATAGCCTCCTCCGCATGATGTCATCATCTGGGTTTTAGGGTGAGAAAGTGTCTGGGCTAGACAAGTCACTTTGTCTAAATCAGTGTGGTTTACTCCAACTCCAGGCCAAAATTGAGCAAAATTGGTTTTGGATCAGTAGATGTGTGACTACTATCTGCTTCACCCACGGAGCATTAACCGCTGGGACACAAATAGCAGAGTCAGCCTCTCTTCCCACGACATAACAAGGGTCAGTGCCTTTCCTTTTCAGTTATCCAAAGCTGAGTTCTACAAGGCTCAAGGGATGATATTTAGGGATTTCACTAACAACAACCAGAAGCGATCACTACAGAATCAGTCAGTTATATAGTCAGTGCAGGAGAAGCCACACAAACTCTTAGCACATTAGATTGGAGAGGAGAAATTTTATACAGAGTGACTTTTCACTCTATTCCAGGAGCTTCATAAGACAACAACTCATACACATAGAGCTGACACTGTTTGTCTTCACTGCGTCTATAATTACATAATGTGTTTTTAAGCAGCCCACCAGTGACTCCCACTTCTGTGAAACAGGTGACATTAAACATGCTACTTCACCATATTAGGGAATCTGCTAGTTTCACAGTGGTATACACAGAGAGTGTGTCTTAAACACAATAGATAGAGCTAATATAAACGTAAAAGTTTTTTACTTTTGTCCCCACACAGTCAATAGAACGGTCATTTTTTAAGCCATACTGCTCGGCTTAAAAAACCCACAAGCCCTAACTTATTGCTTCTGTTTTTGATAATTAATAGTCTTTAAAGAAAAGATTCAATTGATCTAGTATGTAGACTCCCAAGTGGTGTGCCTTTCTGAAAAGTGTTTCTTTTCAAGAACCAAAACTTTAACAGAGTTTAACAGCTTCAGAAATCTACACCTTGTTGACAATTGCAAACAAAACTTTTCATTAGTACCTAGCTATGTTTGGTAATCATCTACTGTACTTGTTTGTCATCATAGCTTATTACATTACTTTAGCTTCTAGACAGTAAAGTATCCAGCAACTGAAATTGAAACTTTAAACTATTACATTTATTTCGAATGAACGAGGCAAATAAAGCTGAAACGAGGCCGCAACAAACACTTCATTTAATCTCTCAGATCTTTGTAGAAAAACATTTCTAAAATAACAAAACAACAAGGCAATTTTTTTAATGACGTCCACTGTTCCAACCTCAGTGTATTTATTGGTGGTGAAATCTGTCTTATTGTACTCTCTTTTTTCGGGGGACAAACCCTAGCAGTCATTTCCTCTGTGTCACGCCAGAGGTTTTCTGTTTTTTTTCCCCACTACTCCTGAATTGAGCATAAACTTTTTCCTTTCAGCTCAGAAACAGTCAGTCGCCACGTCACATCCAAAGATCCAGTGTAAAAATCACTACTTTTAAAATACTTTCACTACTTGCAATTTCCATAATAGTAGGTAGTAAGATGGATTACAGGCTAGAAGAATGGAAAATAAGTTGTATCCACTTCATAATAAGGAGCCATTTTGCAGATAATGGATTTATCTGCTATGTAAAGCTTCTGATAAACTATCATAAAGTATGAGCTTGTTCACAGAACTACATAACACCTACACAATCCTTCATGAACTTGAAATGGGTTCATTAAGTGTCCTAACACAAATCCATAACAACAAAAAAGTCTTTATGAAACCTGTTGGGGAAAAAAAGTCTTTATAACTGTTTTTGTATGTTCATTTCATTTATCACTCAGAGCCTATATACTGTAGCTGTTATGCAGTTCTATAAACACAACTGTTAAATAAATCTTTACTAAAAAAAAAAGCGTGTTTGGTAATCTTCAATCTGTGTTTAAAATAGCGTCTTCATCATGGCAGTAAAAATCTTGTGGAATTGCTGGGCCTATTAGCTTAAACCTTTGTTGGAAAGGTGTGTATAGAATTCCATTATCAGTGAAAAGAACTTTGGCACAAATTCATCACTTCCCACACATATTCCCAAATGGCTAGTCATCCAGCAATGAGGTCATACCATGTCATAACCCTTTTAACCTCATAACATTTATCATAACCACACAATGCCAATGGATTTCACATGTGCTGTAATCATTTAAACTCGCCCTCAGATGTATCCTCATTATAAAACCACTTACATAATTGGGATAGGGTGCCAAAATGGAAAACAATAACCTAACTCTTGTTTTTAATGCATTCCATGAAACCAGGAACAGAACGTGCGTCTCGCATTTCCGCACACTAAGGAAACCCACATCAGCTGATGCTAATGTAGAGCACTAATTCATACAAAGCAGAGAAACCAAAAAATGTGCAACAAGATGCTTTCCCCATGGCTGTATTGGCTTCTGTGGCTCTTTGCACATCATCCTTACACACGTTAAGCCGTGTTTAATGACTGCTTGTGAGGCCACGGAGCCTCAAGGTCTCCTCAAGTCAAACATACATAAATGAAAACACATGCAAACATAATGAGCCCCAATTAGATGCGTTTGACAACCAAACAGCTTCTGTGTTGTTTGAATGTTCACAGTCCTACTAATCTGGGTTTTACTCAAGTGTACTTCATCAGCACTGAACAGATGAGAAGAATGTGCGTTTAATAAGCAGATGTAGAAAGGTTTTTCTTTGCCATATGTGTGTTGAGTTGGTAGATTCAATCTCTAACTAAAGGGAAAACGAGACATTATTCTACATTATGAATTGCTAACATAAGTAGTTTTTATATACTTATACATAAGTATACATTATATCACCAGTAGTGAAGAAATCCATGCACACTTTGCATGTGTTGCATAAGAGTTTTTCCTTTACAGATGTTCTACCAGCCAGATTATAATCTACATGCTGTTTTATGATGGAAAATTAATTTAAGAAATAAAAATATTGAAAAAAACTTTTAGGGGTTAATTTATAATTTTTTTTTAATAAGTTGATTTTTTTAAAGTTATTAAATTTTAATAAGTTTAAAATTAGATCTCACAAACAGATAATAGGTTATTCCATTTAGAGTAAAACAACAATATCAGTAATCCGTTTTCTGTAATGGAAAGTACATCAATCCTAAACTTGAGTTATACTTATTTTACTTTTACTATCACTTCATTGAGATTTTTTTTAGTAAAGCTCTTGCTACTGTATGAAGTCATGTCTCTGCATTTATTTTGGGTCTTGGACTCAACCCAGTACTGGCACTGGGGAGAAAAAGTAAAAAAGTCATTGTTGGTGCCCTTGAAACCATGAAACATTTACTGACATAAAAAAAGACATAGCATTACTTATAGATCTGGAGACTGGCAGATACATATACAAAGCATTACTTTTATTATTCATAAAGAAAAAACAAACAAAATAAAAACACCATCTGTTTGGAATTAGGAGAATCAGTTGGAAGGAACCCTGCAATCACATGTTGGGCAACCCGGGCGTTAATGGAATGACGTTATTATTTACCATATGATGTGGAATCCACAGCCCCTTGAGGTTTTCTTAATTAGAAACCACGTTTACGAGAAAACCAGATCCCAGTTCTGACCAATGGATGCATATAGTAACTCCTATGTTTAAGTGAATGGTGACTAAATGGATGGCGTTAGAAGAAATGAGCTACGTATTCCCAAAATGTACCTACTTTGGCAAAGAGTTCTTGAAAATCTTGTTATAAACACATATGTATTTAAAACAGTTATAACTACTGCAGCACTGGTGAAAGTGAAAATTTAGGTCACGTCTGCAAAAATGGCCTTATTATACTATACTTAATAAGTATAAATATTCTGTATGTATACCTCTGAATGGAGTCTTCTAGTTTCTTGGCTTGTAGCTCATCCTGCTCAACCTGTTTCCTGCGTCCCTCATCTTCCTCTTCAGGCCCTGTTGGAGTACCTTGTAGAAGCCACCTCTCCCTCATGGCCTTGGACTAGAAAATACACAACAACATTTGTTCAGGTTGGTATATTGGACCATATTTTCTTCTTCCTCTTCTTTTTAATTATTATTATTATTATTATTATTATTATTATTATTATTATTATTATTACCCTAGGTAGTTCGGATAAGCGGTAGAAAATGAGTGAGTGAGTGAGTGATTATTATTATTATTTGTAGTAGTAGTAATAGTAGTAGTAGTAGTAGTAGTATTGCATTTCCTTTTTTTTTACTGAAATATGACATTGAGTTCCAAGGGGTCTAAGCTCTAATCTACAAAATTATTCTGGTGGTCCTTGACCTATCACAGAAACCCCTCCCTTCATCTATATTTTATACTTAGACTCAGCAGTGGTGGCTCTGTGTTGTTGATTGGAGGTTTGGAGTTCAAGCCCCAGCACTGCAAAGCTAGCCCTAACCTCCAAAGTTGGGATATGTGATGAAAGAATTTCACTGTGCTGTAATGTATACGTGACAAAAAAAGCCTTATATCTATTCTATCCTATTCTAGCATGTGATTCTCTGGTGCAAACCAGGCTGCTACAGATAATAAATGTTATAGTGAGCAGGTCATCTTCAGAGGTTACATTGTCAAGTTTTTGTGGTCAGTGAAACCCATAAGACCCCTCAACTTTGTCAGCAGGCCTGTTGACGGTCAGCCCTGAGAACCCAAGAATGCTCCTGACCATTTCACAACCTGTTGAAGTTATGCAGCAGCAACCAGAGCACAACTTCTGAGATTTCAGGGCTGCCTGCTTGCTGTGTAAGAAGACCCTGGTGGATGGTTTGACCCAAGAAGCAGCGTGAAAGGCTTGCTAAAATGCTGTGTAAAGTTCAACAAAGCATGTTTGATTTGGACTGTGGTGCTTTTTCATAGTATCTTCCCTTGTATGTGATAATGTAAATGTAACAATTATTGTATATTATTGTATGAAAATATTACAGTATAACATTATAAGTTTATTTTTTTATTTATGTAGCTGTTCTGCCTATTTGGAACAATGTGAGAAAAAGGGTATCATCAGCGTAGATGAAAAGTAGATTTATTGCACAGATTATCATAAAGAATTTCCCTCACAAATGTTATGTGTTATGAATGCACCACCAAAGTAAACTGCTGATCCCCCAAATATAATTTTATCCTATTAAATATTCAAGTAACATTTAGATTTTTTTAAATTCATTAAATTTGTTATAATGTGTGTGTGTATATGTACTGACCATCCAGTGAAATCCATGTTTATATTTAGAAATTCAATCAGACTTTGACATGGTTAACAGGACTATCTAATTTCAGTTTCCACTTGCTTTCACTAACAGAAAGCTCCATCTGTGAATTACAGTCTTTGTGCTACACCTCAAAATCACCTCAAAATTTATTCCAGAAAACACTAACAGTGACATGCAGATAATCACAGAGAATTTTCAGAGTGTAAAAGTGTCTGAGGTAATACTGTATATGAGGTAAATATCACAAAAAATATATTGACCGTAGTGTTTATATTATTTACTGCTAAAGAAAAACAACTTGTTATGAAGCACTGTTCATTATTATCTTATTTAAACATGTAATATAGTCTATTTTTAAAAAAGAGGAAAAGGACACAATTTTTTTAGGGAAATAACTAAAAACAACCCTGATCTTTTTAACTGGGTGAAATTTCCTTTTTGCAATTTTCCAGTGAGAAGCTGGTTCAGACTGTGTAAACACCCACCGCTAAAAACACATTCCACTTCCTGGATTTATACTTCTTTTCCAGCCTAAACTAGTCCCTCATTTACTTTACCCAGCCTTCACACACCATCTGAAGGTTAACACTTAATGTCACTCTATTTGATTACTTTTACATGCTGTTGGTAGTTTTTGTAATGTAGTAACTGGTATGAGGATCAAGCTAGCTGTCATGATTCTGCTAGCAGTTGGTCACTCTTGTCTTGTTACAGTGCTTTGAAACCACATAAAAAAAAAACATGTAAAATCACGTTGCAGTGTCCCATATTTTCATAATTTTACTTGCCCCCAAATCTGTGGCCTGATTGGTTGCAGAGTAACAAAAAATATCAGTGAAAAAATCAGTGCTTTTTTCTCTTCTTTCTTTCTTTCTTTCTTTCTTTCTTTCTTTCTTTCTTTCTTTCTTTCTTTTTTTTTAAATGTACTTTTTCCAACTTTGGAATCTTTGATAATGTTCAAACAATGACTGCAGTCCTCCCACCTTGTCATACTTCCTGCTGAATTACATATAAAACATACACTGGTGGAAAAAAACAATGTGAAAGCAGTCTTAAAAAATCTTAACTGTTTATTCTGTCTCAGTCCAATGTGCTTATGTCCTCAGAAATGTCCTCCAGGCACAATTTTCTTTTCTTCTTCTTCTTTTTTTTTTTTTTTTTTTTTTTTATCAGATGTTTCCCAGCCTCTG
The DNA here is from genome assembly GCF_030014155.1 of Tachysurus vachellii. Taxonomy (NCBI): domain Eukaryota; kingdom Metazoa; phylum Chordata; class Actinopteri; order Siluriformes; family Bagridae; genus Tachysurus; species Tachysurus vachellii. Next base: position 14,982,804 of record NC_083479.1, read on the forward strand.
AAAACAAGTGCCTCATTGCCCGAAAGTTGTCTTTTCTCAAGAGAGCTCAAGAACAAAAACTCTTTAGAAAGTTAAACTAAACTTGGCCTATTTGTTTTTTTGTGAATTCAAGCTAGCATATAATGCAGGCAATTACACCACAGAGCTATTGTGTGTAATTAAGGCAAACGGCTGTCTATCTGATAAAACATTACGCATTCCTAGAGAAGAGCTTTTCAAACCATAGCCGTGCTCCTTATAGAGTGGGAAATCTGCCATATCCACAGCATCCTACAGTATATTATAAACAAATCACCAGAACATGAACAAGAAATCTCTGAGATCAAAAGTAATCTCACAATGTTCAAATTGTTAACAAATTGGGAACAAGTAAAATTAACAATCACCTTTTGAGATTTATGTTATTATTTCAACTTCATACTTTGCTTCATTCATTTACCACATTAAACATGCTTGTTAGTTCATTTTTAGACAAGTCCATCCAAATAAAAATAAAAAAGATAAAAAATATATAGTTATATATAGTTATAAATAGTATAAAACTTCTTACCTTAAGATGTTGAAGTTGCAGAACAAGATCATCTAACTGCCTTCTTTTATCCTCAATCTCGGTTTGCCTTTTTCGTTTCTCCTAAAAATAATAATGATGCTATGAGTCTGTGATATAGAGCAGATTTGTTTCATTTCATATATTATGACGTAGGTGTATTTGTCTTGTATTGAGACAAGAGCAGATAACATAAGAGAATGTCACCATCTGTATCTGTATCTGTTTAGTGATCCAAATATTTATATCTGTATTTGATGTGGATATTAACTGTAGGTGGGTTTATTCTGTGCTAGAATATTGTTTATTTATTTGTTTGTTTATTAAATGTAAGCTTGGAAAAGAAGTCATTTTCCATTTACAAAATCTGACCACAAAAAGCCGTTTGCAGAACTATATTTTAATTCCTGAACCTTTCATCAACTGTTCCCCAACTGAATAAGTTAAACTTTTAGACAACCATTGGTTGTAGTTAAAAACAAAATCCACCATGCTGTTTTATCAGATTTGCTATAGTATTTGGTTTTATTACATTGCAAAATGTAATGACGCAGTATCAGAATGTATTATGAAGCTGGGATACATTGCTGTTAGTAAAAATGGGGTCCGTTCAGCAATATTTTATTATAGTGCCTGTATTTCTTTTTTAAACATTGTCATTCAGTAATGATAAATAATTCATTATGGAGAGATGCTGTCCTGTGCACAGTGTGTGGTAGTACCATAGTATCTGTCAGAACACACTATTTGATCATTCTGAATAATATGTTCATATTCAGTTTGTTCATTATGTATGAAATTCAACAAACAGCTCATCCATTATACATGCAGCCATATATGACAAGTTGACGATCTCACGAGGATCCTCAAGGGTTTAATAACTCCTTTGAGAGGCTCTATACACTCACTGTATCCTGCCTGATCAGACTCATGTGTTTCCATATGAGCAGTTTTTCCCACAGTTCCTTTCAAGCCACCAATGAGCAAAAGGAGGACGGATTTCGATGGGAACTTTGGCTTCAAAATCCAAACATTTCCCTTTTCAACTACGTATTTCATTTGCTAGGCTAAGATGTAAAAAGTTCATTTTCCTATGGGAATGTGACTAAAGTCATGTCAACAAACCAAAATCAGTGTTGGGTCACAAATCAGAAGTCAGTGCATGTCACTGCACTACAAAGCCTCATTCATAAATCACTTATAAAATGACCAAACAGGAGCTATTTATAATTAATGTATTATTGCAAGAAAAATTCACCTTCTTAGCTTAGTTTAAATTTGTCAGGTTTCTAAGCATTAAGTAGGTGAATGTTCCTGCCAACGTTCACAAAGCCACGCCATCAGCATATAGAGACGTTAAAGTCACGATTATCATGGCATCACTTTCAAGCAATGAGGCAGACTGTATATTAAGAATATACTTTATAGATATAGACGATAAAAGTTAATTTTCTGTTGTACCACATTATGGAACATAACACTATGTTCATCTCCTTTACCAGAAATGAATTTATTGATCTTGGAAAAGCATTACTGATATTTCAATATTTTTTCTATACTTTTTCTTGTGAAATTTCTTGGAACCACAGGCTGGGTTTTTGCTCACAGTTGAAGTATATAGACCAAAACAAAATACAACACAAGCTAAACATCAATACCCCAATACAATATGGGGCTTTGTGTAATACTAATTCAATGTCACTAATAATCTTATGTAAACAGAAGTTGCATGGAGTGTACAAAGGAAATTGTGGGGGCTGTGATGTTGCCTGGATCAAATGTCCAACAGATGTAGCTTTTTGCCACAGTAAACACCACACATGATTCACTTCCTGTCCTCAAATTCCAAAAAAGGTCCAGCAAAGGAGCATGCTGCCCCATATGTAGGCTATTCTTGTTCTCTACCATCTGAACAAATGGCTATGGCTGTGCTGACACCGATTCACGGCTGCATTCCAGACCTTAGCTACAGAGCTGCAGTTTGTAATCCCTCGGGTATTCTCACGAATGTGAGCTAATATGGAATCCAGATGTGAGTGAAAAGAAAACGTTGTCTGAAAAAGGGCTTTTTTATATGTAGGCCATTGTTCAGTGGATGATGTCACATGAGAAAGGACATGGAAGAACCTTCGTTTTTTTTTTTTTTTTAGATTGACTACTCTTGGTAATTATTTACCTGTGAACAAGCATCATGGCTTGGTTACATATCCACACACTCATCTACAAACATTCACTGTTGATTCTACAGAGAAGTTGTAGCATTAAAGTGAAACTAGATCTGTCTGTAGATTAATTAATCATGCACACATTTTTTCCTTGATGGCGAAATCTATCCTTGCACTATCCTTGCAGACACATCTGAGCTCTGTTTAATCCTCAGGTTATACACTCCATCTGATGATTACCAGTTTGGCAGCAACAGTATAAACTCTGACTCCTTGATGTTAAACCTTTTCAGAGTTGGAAAAACACATGGAAGTGTTTCAGCATTTCCTCCAAGACTGTCAGGAGTGCAGATGTTAAACACACACACGCAGATGTTCAAAATGGACAAATGTTCATTTATTTTACTTTTTACATTGTCAAGAGGACCTCAAGGTCATATACTAGGGTAAAACCTTTTATGGTTTCACTGTGTTCTTTCATTCACTCATTCTTCTACATGACCCACTTTATACTGGTTAGGGTCATAATAGATCCAGATCCCCTCCTAGTAAGAGAAGCTTTGAGGTGGAAATATACAGTACCTTGGCTGGGATGCCAGTCCATTACAGAAATCCATGCACAAACAATCACACACTCATTAACTCTACTCTCTGACTAAGCCTAAATAATACGTTTTTGGTTTAACCTAATATACACCAAGTCTTTACAGCACAGCCCAACAACAAACACCTATTAGTATTCACGACCTGCCTCTCGTGGTTTTCCTCTCACCAAGAGGCTATAATTAGCGTAACAGTCCATTCTTCAACACGTGGCCGGTGAAATTTCACTGTGGAATGGCAGCAGCCTCCACACCCAACCTAACACTGCTGAAGGTTCTATTTCTGACCCAGCACGCTGACACATACTGAAGATTGGCTTAAAATACAGACAGAGCCAGAGTAACACTGTACCCCTGCATATAAAACACAGTATTCATCATGGACTTGGGGGTACAACCAGCATGTCAGGAAACACAGTACTAGAATATGAGGTTACCCTAGATTTATCCGTGCCTAATTTCCAGACTGAATTCTGCAAATGCAACGAATTGGGTAAAAAAGATTGTGCAAGGCAGCAGGTAATATTCACAGTAAAGTCATATTAGCAGGGACTGGTGCGTGGATAATTACTAAACAAAGAGCATCTTGTTTCTGGCATGTTCTGGGATCAGATTGAAAACATCTGCTTTGCAGTAATTCAGCAACACATCTTTTTGTGCTGGCAGACAAGAATGTCTGAGGTAGATTTCTTAAATCTGTAGTTCGAAATCCTGACCAGCCAAACCTATCAAGGGATAACAACCTGGCTGAACCCGTGTTGTGCCGGTGTAAATCTTATCCGCCCTCCCTAGTTTCCTATAGCATGTCAGCAATGTTCTTGTCAGTGGTCCCTGTAAATGGTGCTCCCCTTGAGGACTTTTTGAGTGTAAAAGTATAAGATTGTATTAAAGGTTCATTACTCTAATCCACACCTAAGCATATGTCTGAAGGCCAGTTCAGTGTCAGCCTATCTGTATCTGCCAAAATGCCACAAATGAAGGATCAGTTCTCAGATGAAAGCTCATCTAATCGGATCGTCTTCTATTAGGAACCAGTGTGCTAGAAAACTGACCATTTAGCCAGTTTGTCACACTAAAGTTGACACATTCTGCAATGACACAATCCATTACGTGGGAGTTGAAATTTGCGACGTGTCATTGTTAAATTCTGCGCCTACACTGGCAACTATGCTGACCTTTTTAATGACCATCCCTCCCTTATGTACTGAAAAAGACAAACCATACCATAACTGGCTTGAATGCTTTTATATTATTGCTGCAGTATCGCAGTATTTTGCAATTAGCATGTGACTTTGATCAGGTCTAGCTGGTATAGACTAACAGTCTGAAGCCCTCACACGTTCTGAGGAGAAATACAGGCAAAACTTTAGCATTCATGTTGCATGATTTGGTGTAATAAATGGCTTAAAGACATGCTCCACTCATAGTCCAAATTAAACATACACTGCATGGGATAAACTGAAGGCTAGGGCTGATTTCTTTCTACACACAGTTTATCAGTGAAATCTGGTGTATTACATTTGTTAGAATCCAGTAGATTTTGTGTAGATAATCCACTTCAAATTGAGTTAGCTGAAACATCCATAACATATTTTCAAAGTTTGTAAAATAATAGCAGTGTAAAAATGCAAATTAAAAAAAAATGCCCTTAGAAGGCAAACTCAGTAAATATACTAGAAAAAATATTGTCCATACAAATAATACGTTACACAATGGGGCAAAAATGAGGTAAGCTCTGACTTATAAAAAAGCAGTGGCAAAAACAAATGATGTTGTACATCCTGTGATGAGGGATTTTGCTAACAGTTGTATGCTTATGATGAGACCCTCTTTGTATTTTGCTGTTCACAGTTTGCACACTATTGTCTTAGCTATTTCAAGCGTTTGTGGTTTGTGACAGGTTTTAATTTGAACCATGGAGGTATTAGCACTTCTCCATGTCCATCATCTTATCAGAGTAGAAGATAACAACAGCCAAGGTTATAGTGTCTGGTTATCAATACAGACACAAACACTTGTCTCTGTAGACTAAAATGGAGCAGACAAACATTTCCCCCTAAAAGGAAGAAGAGAAACCACAGGCATGCCTTTTTTAAACTCTGATTTATTTACTTGAAACATGTCAGGAGCTGAATATAGGATAGATTATAAGTCTGTATAAATGAATTCCTTACTTAACCACACTTAAAAAGCTGCATCAATAATAATAATAATAATAATAATAATAATAATAATAATATAATAATAATAATAAGAGCTCACAATCAAACAGTGATAAAATTTTTCTTCATGCCATAAATAGAACCAGAAATATTTGAACCAAGAGTCCATGGATCTACATGTACATAAAGTAAATCTCCTCAAGCTATAATAGATGTCTGTAGTGATTAACCAACCAAATAAACTTCTTTATTGTGTTTATTGTATCTAGTACACATGCTTAAAATGCCACATAAGCTGACAAAATAACCGTTCAGATTGGAAAAAAAACCCTCACACTTTCTTCACCAACACTACACAATAAATACCAAAGTCAAATCTGATCACTGTGAGTGATTTCAGAAAGACACAGCAGCTCAAATCAGATTAGAATGGAGTGGTCCCGGTTAACTTTTCCAATATACAGTAAATTATAAATGATTTAGTCTGAGCTATGAGACCAGATGTGAGTTGCGAGTGCAACTTATTACCATTTATTGGTCTGTAGCATTTTTATGTGCACGTTAACAAAAGTCCCATGATCCTTAGCAGTGAAATAAATCTAAGCTCCAGGTCTTTACAAAAATGGCTTACAGTGAGCAAGAATTTGGCTTCAACACAACACATTTCAAATAGACACACAAGCCAGTTAGAAGTGGGGCAAAACGCAGCACCGGTGATTCACTACTGAGTGGTTCCATACTCTGACCACCAAGTGAAAGGTATGTGGTTGATTAGATCCAGGTTGCATGCATTTGTGCTAAATCTAGGAGAGAATTACAAATCTGTTTATTATGAGTTTCGCATTTAAAACAAACAGCTTTTTGTAATAGTAATGGTGAAAAGTGTTTTGAAATAGAGTAAAGAAATCTTTTATATGCCAGAAATAGCTACTAACTAATATATAACTTTTATTAATATAAAAAATATATGTCTAGTGTAATGTTAAACAACTTATTTGATTTTGTCAGTTGTTGAGCAGTGGCGGTTCTAGACCATTTCAACTGGGGGGCCAAGCTGGGGCCAGTTGTATTGTTAGAGGGGCCAGTTACATTTAGACCTTATTGTTGTCATATCACTTTCTGCACTGCACTGCATGCATTAACAGGCAAAATACCATGTTTATAATCATTCAACAATGTATTTGCTGAATATATATGTATGTGTGAATAAGTATGTATACCCTTTTCATTTCAGCAAATAGTTTTCATTTACATAAATACTGAGAATTAAGTTTTAAGTGCACTTATCACTTCATCTGTCTATCTTAGTATTTTTCAGTTTTCCAATATTTGCTGATGAGAATGCATTTATATATTTATTTTACCACCCTCATTTTTACTCTTTGTCATGTCTTTTTGTTGATATTACTACAATTATATACAAAAAAATTTTGTTGGTTTAACTATTACCTGAACCATCTGGCTTTGTCTCACTGTCTACCTTATCTTTTCTTTGGAAGAACGACATGATGTTCTTATTTCTCTTCATTTTGGTGAGAAGTATAGAGCAAAAGCACTGGGGACCAAGAAGCTTATGAATTAATTTACTGAAAATAACTACTTGCTAGGTAACTAACTATGTCTAAAAATGTAACGTTACAACTTGTTTACTGAGTAAAAACACTCAGAACCATGAGTTTGTTGATCATATATTTTATCCCTTTTCAAACTGCCACAAACTAACAAACGGCCAGGTCGAGATTGGCTGATCTAACGTTATGCATTTACATATGCATTAATTCTGTAATGCATTTAATACAAATACAACATATTAACAACTTTACTCAGCTCTATAGTTCCTTCTTTGCTTGAAGTCTTCAACTATAATATTCGCAACTATAATATTGCATGTTCTACGATACTGTTGTGTTCCACTTTAAGCATTTTTCCCTCTAGAAAATGTGTGGGTTACATTTCTGTTCCGCATTGCCACTGTCTAATAACGGATGTAAAAAACAACGATCGCAAAAAAACAGTTTTATAAAAATTATTTCACACTCCACATTTAGGGGGGCCACAAGGGGGTCCAAGCTTGTTGTCACAGGGGCACTGGCCCCCCCTGCCCCCCTAGAACCACCAGTGTTGTTGAGTTTATTGCCATATTTCACTCCTGGTGGAATAATTTGACTGAAACTTTATTTAGAACACCTTCAAGCAATATGTAGACACCTGACAATCACATATACTGTATATGCGTTTATTGAACATACTATTCCAGATTTATTTCCCCTTTGCTGTAATAATAAGCTTCATTAAGCTTCTGGGAAGGTTTTCTACTGGATATTGGAGTGTGGCTGTGGGGATTTGTATTCATTGAGCTCCAAGAGCATTGGTGAGATCAGACAGATGTTTTGGGGTGCAGTTGGTCTTCCAGTTCATCGCAAAGGTGTTCAGTGGGCTTGAGGTCAGGGCTCTGTGCAGGACACTCCAGTTCATCTACTCCAATTTGGCACACAATGTCTTTATGGAGCTCACTACATGCACGGGTACGTTGTCATGCTGGAAAATATTTGGGAGTTTTAGTTCGAGTGAAGAAAAATTACTACAGGATACAGAAACATCCATCCAGTTGTGTGCTTCCAAAATTACGTCAACAGTTTTGGGTAGAAATACATATGGGTGTGATGATGGGGTGTCCAGGTGGTGAGGATATGTTCATAATAATTAAAACTCATTAATAATTAAGATGAGTTATACAGCATCATTTATTTCCCCAATTATTACTTACTTCTTTTAGAAATGCTCATTTACCATTTCATTACTGTGTGGAAGCCTGTCCATAGAATCTCACACTGCAATGTATCAACACCATTATAATAACAGTTATCGACTTCAATGTATCAAGTATCAAAACCTATAATAAGCTTTCTGCCCCTGTGGCAAAAAAATGTCCATATCAGAAGTAACATTTAATTCTATTAAAGCTATCACTTACACATTCACATTGACAGGTAAAGGTATTTCCATTAAAAATATGAACATGCAATGATGCAAGAGCATAGCAATGACTTTTTTTATTTTATCATGAACTGTAGTAACAAGTAATGTAACAGTGTTGATTTGAAAATATAATCCAAATTAAGTGCATTATTACAACATCATAAAAATTCTTTTATTATTATTCGCTTTACCAAAGTGTGTCTAATTATAATTGTAACTGAAATAAAAGGAATGCATAATACTCTCTCACACGTTTGCGTGGGAATAATGAGATAATGAGAGCTGACATTTGTACGGAATATACTGTGCCCTGGTATAATCAGTTGTTAAAAGATTATTTGCATTTATGTATTTATGTAAGACACTACAGCCATTTATATATAAGTAACTGTAAATTGCTTCAACTATCATTATAAGTGCTTTATCTATCATTATAAGTGCTTTATATGTCATATTATGTATAGGACAAAATTGCATTTGCAAGACATTTGATATGTTCCTTTGTGCACAATAAATGGTCACATGATGATATAATCATATAGTTGTTCTATACAGTAGTTCCTTATACTACACGAGCTAGAAAGTCATGAGTCAAAACGTTGCATAGAACTAACACACCTCTGAAAGTAACAGCTGCCTCAAATGTGATTTAAGGTCAGATTGTTGGGGAAACTGAAGTGAAAAGGCTTATCCCAAAGCTACTGTAGTAGCTGGCAGACACTTTAATTCAAAGTGATGTATGATTGACCTGAATGGTTGTGCGTTAAAGGGTCTTTCTCAAAGATATACAGTAGCAGTGGTTCTCTCACAGCTCCAGGACTAGATAGATAGAACTTCTAAGCGACCACTGGGATTTTATCAAGGTAAGAGTCTTAAACTAATGTAGCTCATATTACCAATAAGTCATTTTAAGACAACTGTAATTGGAATTTCCACTAAATTATTAGAATGATTACAAAAATAGTTCCACATTTTCTCCCTAATTTGGTCATCCCATCCACCAGCCAGCTCTCTCCTACCACACCAAACATCTAGGGAGAATGAAGTCTAGAACATGATTCCTCTGAAGACAACATATCAAGACATTTTAAGCTGTTCATGCTGCATCACAGGCAACATAATACACATAGAGGAAAAACTATTTTATTACCTTCTACACATCTTTCCACACACTAATTTCACAGATACCCACTTGGCTACTGTTGCAGAGATTGACAGTAATACCATAACCCCTTCTCAGAAAACACAGCCAATTTTGCACTGTAGAACTCCCTGCCAAAGCTGTGGCAATGTCAGGGTTTGAATCATCACTTTTCTGATAATGAATGAATGAATAAATGAATGAATCATTTTGAAAGAGTTTGGTAACAAATGGCTTTAACTACACCACAGATGTACTCATCGTTTCCTTTGTAGCCTATCCTTCAGACTTCAGGCTTAGTCTAATTTGACGCTTCTGCTCTGACGCCCACATAATATGCTAATGGAGAACAGACAGCTGGGCCTCACACCCCAGTACCTAAAAAAAGCTGAATCCACCTGAATGAAGCTCCCTTTTCAAATATGCTGAAGCCTACTCAAGCTGGCCAACACAGCTGCTGCTAAATTTAGCTTGTTCATGATAGTGGCCCTGCCCTTTCTAGCAAAACCTCTCTGCCACTTCAGACTTCAGTTTACTTGTGAACATCTATATGCCATAAGTATGTCTTGATTGCTTGCTGCAGGTGTGTTGACTAGACTCGGTTTAACTTTCCAGCCCACACACCCTCCTCCACCCAAGTGCTTTGCAACCAGTAAGCCACCAGATTGCTAGTTTAACTAAGAACAGTGTCTTATTCTGTGGACAAACTATGCCAAAGTTTTTGGCTGTGGCTTTCCGAGAGTGTTGCAGAATTCAGGCTAAGGGTTAAAGTTGCACAATAGAATGTATGCAATGTATGTCTGTGATCTATATACAGGCACCAATAAAGCACAATAGCTTGAGAAACCTGAGAAGTGATAATGACAAGTTGAAAAGTGCACAAGTTTCACTAAGTCATCTAATTTGGTGTGGCAAGAAGAGATGTGATGTAATGCTCACTTGCAATAGGACAAAACTTTAAAAATACACGAACACATAGCAGGCTCTGAAAACGCAAAATTATAATCATTGGCAAATGAAATCCTGCAAAAATATAGCCTCAGACCTGGTTGGCTTCAGAAACACAACCACTTTTAGCTGCTTGGTGAACTTCAAGAAGCCCACAGTTCTTGGTGTGCTTGAGAGCATGGGAAAAGAAGGAGAATCGGCTTAACTACATGGCTGGGAGAAAATACTTTCTGAATGAAGAAAGTAAGAGAAACAGTCTGTAATCCTTTACTCTTTTTCTTAAAAACCCAAAGTCAAACTCAAAAGATGGTCAGAGACAATGCATAAAGTATTGTTTTGTTAGGTGTATACATACAGATGTGTATGGTTTGAATCTTTTTTCAGCTTCAAGCTCCTCTTTATAGTATGTAGTAAAACTCTTTTGGCTACTCAGCATGCCAAGCTTGTTGGCTGTTGTTGAGAAACTTAATACGAGCCCCTCACTCACTCTACAAGCATATGGAAAGTTCTTAATTATTTATCACCATTCAACACAGCAGGCAGTTGAGTGAGATATGAAAAAAGGCAGAATGGTCTGCGGTCAGTTATAAATGCTCGTAATTTCATAGTTCCATAGTGATATAAGTAATTAAGCTGAAAGATTAGCATGCAGAATGCAGGAAAGTGGAATTAATTGGCTAGTGTTATATGATTGGCTTGATATTAGTACGATTTAATGTAAATCGCTCTTGTTGCCTTGCACCATTAAAAGAAGCGTGTGGGTTTTTTCTTTCCTTTTCCAGCGACTACATTTTTTTCTAATTAAATCTGCCATGTTCATTCTTATGCTGTTGTGGCTGACCATACGCAAAAATTCGTTTTGAACAGAGTGGATAATGGCACTCATACGACTTCTGATACATCTGCAACTTTGTCTGTCTGAGTGTTTTGGAAAGGATGTCCTAAAAACTTGTAATGTAAAATGTAAGCTGCAATCACTGTTATATGATTTTCAGCAGCGACGCAGTAACTAGTTATTTTTCTTTCTTTCTACATAATGAGCATGTAATACATGGTAATGCATGTGGTAATTCATTCCATCTGTACACATTCTTGTTTAAACATTTCATTTCCCTGGGTACTGTTAAGCATACCGTTGTAATGATCTGAAACATTTGAATTGAATATCTTTGTCTTTTCCCAAACTTAATCTTTTCCAACAGAGATGACTGTTTGCTACAACTACTGTTCTGTTCTACTTAAATGTTGGGGGGAAAAAAACAGTTAAAAACCTTCTCCGTCTCCTCGTCTCCTCTCTTGGCTCTTGAGCTGCTTGGCAGACCCTTTTTAACTTCAATTATTCGCTCTTCCTCTGTCTCACCACACTTAACCTTTAGCATAGAAGTCAACATCCTAAAGTCATTAGTCTGTTTGCACTCTACTCTTTAACAAAATTGAAATATGCACCTTTGTTTTTTTTTTTTTTTATTATTTTCAAATTGGACCGAAGAATGTATCAACCAACCATCCAACACCTACACGACATCCCTGCCCGTGTCGACTTTAGTACCACCTCTGTTTGAAACATATATACCTCGGAATCGGAAAGATGCTAACAACGCAGCCAAAATAGTTCTCCATCTGTTGCTCGCCACTCCAGTGTTTACTGTAGTCCTGTGGCTGCCACCAAAATTAGCCCCATTCGGCCATACTAAGCTACAACTGTCCTCAGTAATCACGCTCTCTGTTTTTTAAAGCTAAATGATCGATTTGCACCAGAATCTGTGTGAAAGCAAAAGTTCTATAAAAGCCCAACACGTCTAATGGAGCTAAGAAACTCCAGAAGAAAACCATAACAGTAGTAACTCGTTTGTCAGCAGAACAACATAAAGCACAATAGAGTTCCAAAGTTATTGAACTTACCGCCAGAGCCTGGAGCCTCTCCTTATGAAGTTCAGCTTCAGCCATCCTGGAAAGACAAGGGGAGAGGTCTCAGTAACCGTAACGTACACTCTTCCAGGGTGTTTGTGTGTGTGTGTGTGTGTGTGTGTTTGTTTGGTTGTCAGTAAGATAATGATGGAGATGGAGACACACACAGCTTTGGTTCGTTTGCTCAAATCCAGTGAGACTGTGTGTGCTGAGAGCAAGTTCTACTCATTCACTGGCCATGTGCCTGCCAGATTGCTTCTCTGTCTCTCTCTCTCTCTCTCTCTCTCTCTCTCTCGCTTTCTCTCCTCCCACCTTCCTCCCTTGCAGTCATGGGCCATGTATGTGCAGCAGGAGAGGGCAGCTGGGAGGAGGGAGGGAGAAAGGGAGGAAGGGAGGGAGGGATGGATATTCGGTTTTCCCTCCTTCTGACGTTTCAGACAGAGCTGCTAGGAGACAAGCTGGGCTGTCACTGAGGAGGAGCGAAAGGACACTGGAATGTCACACCTCTTCTAACTGCTACTGTCGCTGAGGGTGTGTTGTTATGTGTGTAGGAGAGAGAGACAGACACTAATGGGAGGCAGAAGAGAAGTCTTACACTGGAGATCGTTCTCTCTCTCTCTCTCTCTCTCTCTCTCTCTCTCTCTCTCTCTCTCATGTATGTCATGTATGCATATTAAGGTTATTATAAATAACCTTAAACTTTTTTCCTTGCATTTAAACCCAGCCAACCAGTGCAATCTAGGCAAATAAAAAACATGTAATTCTTTAAGCATGGTAAGAAATTAAAATAAAATTAAAAAAATATGAATTGACTTTAAAAGCCCAGTACATGATAAAATTGATTTGCAGGTATGCCAGTGGGAAATACTGTAGAAGGTAGCTAACAGCAGCTAGTGACATTTTACTAGTTAGCACATAGCTCTTTATTCTAAAGCATTTCACTGCACAATGCATGGCTGTGTGTATAATCAATAAAAATTCAATTTGAGTTTGAATATAGACAATATGGACAGCATAAAAGCAGAATGAAACAAAACAATGCGGAGCTACGCTAATTCCTCTCCACTGCTTCCCTCTTTCTACCCATGTCTTCCGTGTCATGAAGATTTTGGACCTTCACTGAGATGAGGCCAACCATGTGAGGATCCTGAGACATCTAGATATTTACCAGCTCCAGTTGGACTTTGCTTCATGAAATATTCAGACATTCTAAGAGGAGACGCCAACTACGTATGGTCTTTGAGGACAACAACCTCCTCGTCAATACACAATTGTCAAACCGTATATTTATAATCACCGTGTCACCTCCAGTGACCTCAATCCTCCAGTGTCACTCAAATGAGGATGTGTTCCCCTTTGAGTCTGGTTCTTCTCAAGGCCTTTTCCTTTTCCATCTAAGGGAGTTTTTCCTCACCAAAGTTACCTCAGTCACCTCAGGCTTGTTCATTGGGGATAAATACAAATATATATACAAATATATCTAATATTAATCTTGATTTTTGTATTATAATAATCTTTATATTAACTTTGTTCTGTAACGCTGCTTTGAGACAATATCCATTTTTAAAAGCACTATACAAATACATTTGTATTTGAATTTAAAATTTAGAACTATTGAAAATATGAATATTTACAAAGAGATATGATGGTAAATTACTAATAATAGACCCTTGTTTCTAAGCTAAGGCACTTGCCAGAGAGAACATGAATAATATTCATTCAATGGTAAAGCTAATTCACTGAAGGTGAAGGGACATGGGGTGCGAAAGTCATGCATACGGTATGTGTATCTTTCTGTATGTTGCTACTAGATGCTTGAATTTCTTTTAGGATCAATAAAGTATCTATCTATCTATCTATCTATCTATCTATCTATCTATCTATCTATCTATCTATCTATCTATCTATCTATCTATCTATCTGCCTCATGACTCCTTTGATTCTTGTCTTAAACAGTTGAATGACTGAATCTATGTTTAAATCATGTGATACAGCTTTCCAATGATCACTGAATTCCATTTTTACTATTGTTGCTGTGAAGCCGAGGACGGCAGGACGGGGACCAACCAGCTCCCTTCATCCTTGCTCTCAGCTGGAGAAATTTGAAAAGTCCTTATATGGAAAAGGCTGAGCTATGTGCCTCTGTGTGTGTGTGTGTGTGTGTGTGTGTGTGTGTGTGTGTGTGTGTGTGTGTGTGTGTGTGTGTGTGTGTGTGTGTGTGTGTGTGTGCGAAGGTTGTGGGAATAGTTAGAAATGCACTGGATGTGATTCCAACACAAATGTACTGCACTACAGCAGTTTTTTTGTACCGTAGCAAAAAAAAGAATGGGCTTGCCTTTTTCCTCATGCATTATTCACAGGTCTAGGTTTAATCGTCCTGCTGACCATTTTATAAAAGAACAGAGAAGTGGCCTCTGTAGCATCCTCCAGCCACAAATATTACCATGCTAATGGCCGCTTGTGCATTCGGACAACAAAACACTTGATGCTATTAACAAGATAAAACTGCTTCAAATAACAGAGGTTGTAGTTTATTAATTAAAAGCTTCATTCTACAGCATGAACTTCAACTTTTGTGAATATGAAATATTTAAACTTGAAAAAGTGACACTTTTGCATGTGATTTGAACTAAAACTTTATTCAGCTAAATGTTGGGAATCAATT
Source organism: Tachysurus vachellii (assembly GCF_030014155.1). NCBI lineage: Eukaryota > Metazoa > Chordata > Actinopteri > Siluriformes > Bagridae > Tachysurus > Tachysurus vachellii. The sequence continues at coordinate 14,997,921 of NC_083479.1, forward strand.
GCTTAAGTATGTTGTGACTTGGAAAACTCCTCAGAACATGCAAAACTGATTAAATATCAGACTGGTAGCATTATGCTGGAACTAACAATGAACTACATAGCATGCCTCATATCCATGCAACGTTTCACCCAATTATCACTCATACCTATACTATGTTACTACTAATCAACACCGCTAATTAAATCCTGCTTTATGTAGGATTCATCATCAAGCTTTTTGACGTAGTTGGGTGCGTGCATTGTTGTGTATTGTGTTACACAGCCTTACTCATAGTCTAGTGTTTGTAATTCATGTTCCAATGTTTCAGGAAAATCAATTGCCTCATGACACAGACTCAATTTGTCTAAAAAAATAAATAGGATGTTTTTCTCCCTATAGCATATTTTGAAGCTTTGATACTTTTCATGGAACCGGGTTACAAACATAACCTGGTGTAGTTTATCCAAGCTGCCACACACACATATTATCCTGCATATTGCACATGAAGCTGTCACTTCTCATACCTATTGAGATTATACCTATACCTATACTGTAGCATGTATTATTTGACAATGTTTAATGCTCTGTACGGAAATGTAAAAATTGCAGAAGTATAAACTAAATGCAGAAACTTAATGTAAGACGATGGAATAATGTTAATAGCATGTCAGGAGCATCCAAAGCTCACAGAGCCACAAAGTAATTCTTAATGTAGCATAAATAATTGAGTGGCAGAAACCATTTGGCTGATCGTCCAAGAGCGAGAGGGGGCGCTAATAACACTGGGTAATTATTATCCTGGGACATCTCTTCCAGCCAAAGTTTTGCACCAGTCAACTAGCATTAGACCTGATGGGAAAGTGCCAAAGAGTACTTGGCTCTGGTGGATGACAAGTAGATAGATTTTCTCTCCACAGCAGGCTCTGTCACCAATTCTACATACTAGATATAATCTAATTCCATAATAGATGTAATAGAATTCCCTTGCATGCTCACACAGTTAAAAAAAAATCATTTAGATCTGTCAGGATGGTGGATAATAAATTGCACTAGTGAGGACAGGAAATTCCTGGTCATTCATGTAACAACTGGAAAAAGGTTAAAAGCCAGAAAACACATAGCTCCCGTACACTCCAGATCCTCACTTAAGAGACCTTTTGAGTCTGCCGACTGCACAGGAGCGAGTTAAATCATTTAGAAGGCCCCTGTGTAACATATTTCACAGACCTGTTTTGCCAGGTATGTGCTTAAACTCCCAGTACAGTAGGCTGACTTGTCAGCACTATACCTTAACACACCATGTGATGGAATTCTGAAAGCATTAGCAGGAACGGGGTCTATTATCCTGATAGAACTACAGTGTAATGCTTTAACTCATCTATTTGTAGAAAACACTAGGGTTTTGTTTTCTTATACTGTAGTAAAGCAAATTAGTGCCACACATATTTACAAGTTAAGCCAGGGCCAAAAAAAGACCTTCGTTCTCACTTAACTCTTGCAAACCAAGCATTCCGATTGGCTGATTTATCTTCCTGCTTGCAGTCCCCGACCACACGTCATCAAGATACAAAAGCAACTTTGTTCCTTTGGCACAGTGACTTCATCCCACGAGCCAGCGAGGCAGACTGATGCCTTCCAGATGTGCAAAATCTGGGAATCGGAGACCAAATAAACACACACTGAATGGCCCTTAAACTCATAAAAAGTACAACACACTGCGAGTGAGCCAGGGGCAATGTTTTCAAGCTTTGTTTCAAAACAGTGGCAACGACATGGTCAGACTGTCTATGTTAAATTTTAATGGCTGATGTGGTTTCTGTGATACGCAATTATTAGATGGCTACACTGAGATGTAAATGTACTAACACTGTAATGAATATTTTATAAGGTGCTTCAAATGAGAATTTATTTGTTGTATCTGGGTGTTTGAAGTTGTCAGATTAACAGTCCTTGCACTGTGGAAAACTAACCACAACTGGATAAATGATCTAATATTTATCTTATATGAAGTAATGTATAGAACATCTTGAGAGATTTTACTGTAGCCCATATCCAATTAAATGATTTAAATGATAATTTCCATAGAGTAGCGCAAAACACTTGTCTCCCTCTGTTCATCTGTGCATCCCTCCCTTTATTCTTTCCCATTCAATCTCAAATAAAATTCTTCACCTTCATAACCATACACAGTACAATGTGTATTGAAATGTTTTTGACTGCCGGGTTATAAGAAATCGAATGATATAGAATGAATTTATAAAAAGGATAAAAATAGTTAAATAATAAACTATATAATAGATCAAATAAAACAATAGCTACAATGAACAATCACCTGAACAAGCAAAAGGTAAAAATATATAGAAAAAGATTACATCCATATGCAATTCCTTCATTATGAATATTTAGAAGTAGTAAAACTCACCACCTTCTAATTGTTAAATCCATGCCTCAACCATTAAGCTATCACATCCCCACTTCTAACAACACCACTGAAACCATAGCAACAGTAACCATGACTACTCTAGTAGTAGTTCTGACATAAAATCTGCAAACTCATCAGATGAAGACGAAAATGATGAAGGGAGGCTAATTTCACCAGTAGCACTTTTAACTGGTAGGAGTTGTGAGCATTGTGACCCATCTAGCTGACCAGCTATCAGTGGGTGTAGCTTCTTGAGGATCTAAATCTGTTCACTGTACACAAATAAACAAATTAATTGTCCCCACTGTGTCTGAAATGTCAGTTACTTTTAATTTATAGAAGTGTTGTATAAAAACAATCTCACACATGCAATTGTTTAATTAATACCCAAGCTTAAGTTTAACTGTCTATTGCTAATAACACTTTTGCTTAATACAAAAAATATTGCTTCATCCAGATGCCATAGGAACTATATCTTTTACAAAATATACATTAAAATCTAAGTTTACAGTTTACATATTTAGCTGACATCATTAGCTTACACGTTTTACACATTAGCATACTCTTTTTGCAATTTCTCATCCATGGCTAAGAATAGATTTTCTCTAACCAGTGTTTCTTTATGCTAGAGTTAACAGAAAGTGAACATTGAGGACATGACCCAGGAAATATGACGCACAGTAACTCTGGTCTTTCTCTCATGCTGTCTAACCCTATATTTGTGCTCCCTGTGTTTATGGTTGGATTTGCCCTGGACCTTTTCAGTGCTCTTGGCATATCTGAATGTCTCTGTATTCAGTGTAAACAAAAAATTGGCTGCCACCTGGGAATTTTCTTATTTAATCCATTAGTGACTTAGGATACTGACTGGTGAGTGTTAGGGAACCTTCCAATTGACTCCCATTCTAATTGCAATATAACTCCTCTTGTGTTAATGTGTCACTTATGTAGGATATGAATACAATTTCAGATACTGGTCTGCAGACTGGACATGGCATCTTGTTTTACTGCTTTGCTGGTAGCATTCAGTTTAAATCAACTAGAAGCTCCAGGATTTTTTTTTTATCACAGAGCTATAACCACTGAGCAGTCACTGTTCTAGGATAGACACCATATAAAATACTGCTCATATGTATATAAGAGACTTTAATTTATATCTAATGTAAATAATAGGCTTAAAAGAAACAGTGCCTTTTCACAGACGACTACATTTTTCTGTGTCTCGTCTGATGCTAATCTCATGACTCATGTTAATTTAAGGCTGGATTGTGACAGCTGCAATGCTGTAACCGCTAACTATAAGCTTCTGTTTAAACTTAAATTTAAACTTAATTTCTTGCAAATTGTAGAACCAGGAGGTGACGACAGTATCACAAAAAATTCAAGTACCGCTAGTATCAGAATTCAGTTCATTCAGTTCCACATTAAACTGTTGATAATTGCCTTATAATATTAAAATACAATACCTTACAATTATAGACTTCAGACAGTCTGAATTTCTCTTCATGCTAAAACTTTTACGCAAGCCCTGGTTTCTAAAATATTCTTATTTATCCCTTTAGCATTAGTGCAGCATTAGTACAGATTTTTTTTTCTTTGTTTGGGCCAGGAAGTCTGAAGAAGTTGGCCAGCTGTTTTCTTTTTCATGGGAAGTCATAAATTACAGTGATGTCCTCAGACCTCTGAGTGGTCTAGTCAGATAGCTTCTAGTACTCGTAATCTCCACTGGGTTTCTCTTAATACGTGTTGGAGAGCAGCTGTGCTGGAGTGACAGACTGAAATTACAGGTTGGCTTAGTCATGGAGTCAAAAGAATTCCAATGAATTAGCCAAGCCCATTGTAGCCATCAGAAATGTTATGACATAGCAGAAACTATGCTTTTTAGTTAAGTTTTACAAATTCTTGGTTGATTGGCATCTCCGGAAAATTGTCCCTAGTGTGTGAGTGCGTGAGTGAATGAGAGTGTGTGTGCCCTGCGATGGGTTGGCACTCCATCCAGGGTGTATCCTGCCTTGATGCCCGATGACGCCTGAGATAGGCACAGGCTCCCCGTGACCCGAGGTAGTTCGGATAAGCGGTAGAAATGAGTGAGTAAGTAATTTCAAATTTGATTTGCCAGAATCTGATGGCAATTCTTTAAACATATATATTTTTAATATATTGGTTGTAACTTGTATAGCATAGCACTTTGCTGCTGTTTACCATTTTTAATTGTTTAATGTAATGCTATATAACAATTTATAATGTTTACAAGTCATGCTAGCTCTTAACAAGATTAAAAACAAATGAACGACAATAACAAAAAAAAACATGATTTGAAAGAAAACTCTTAATATTATAATATTAAATATAACTCTTAACATAATTTATTATTATAATTTGGCTTTCATTTTGCAAGTATTTATAAATGAGCACTATATGTGCAATAACAGGAACCTGTAATATGAATTATAGCCAAAGCTGCTGTTATAGACAATTAATCAACACCTTCTGAACTGAACAGTGCTGAGGTATAATAGTATTTCATTTGACTTCTAAAATACGTCCCACTGTCCCAAAAGATGTTTTTCAATGACATTAATAAGCAATGGGATGTTTTGCTAAACCAAGATATATTATTTTAATTCACGTTATTAATTACGTTGAGATTGTAAAGAACAAAGAAGATAAGAAGATAAATAAATGACATAGACAAAATATTTTATAATGATATTGACCATCTGGAGAGGAAAAGCTGAATAAGCTGTATGCTTTTTCAGTAATGCTATGCACATTGATCTGTCTCTGATGTCTACTACATAGAGTAGGGTGTGTGTATACTGTACATAATGTGCTATATACCTTCTAGTCTTAACCACACTCTGAAATGTTTCTGCTAACTGAATCCCGATATGCTTCCATTACACAAGCATGGATCAGTCAGCTGAATGGAGACAACGCCCCATTATAACCTCCTAGAGTAGAAGTACAAGAGTACCTTCTGGTCATCATAGCTTTCTGTCTCTTTCTGTATAAATGCAGTGCGTGTCTCAGATAACTCCAGTGTCATATTCATGTTTCTTACATGCACACACAGACACATACATACACAGACATTCACATACAGGAAGCCACGGCAACATACAGAAGCCAGCACATCACATCACCATCCTACAGTTGCCCCGGCTGCTGTTGCTATGGCAACCCCACCATCATGTCCAACCCTCTAGAGGAAGGAAACGGGAAAATGGAAATACTCACTCAGAAGCCGGGGCTTTCCTCATAAGGGCTGTGCCCCTTATGGCTGTCCCTTCCCCTCTCTATCGATGTCTCGTGTTGTCTTGTCTTTCAATCTTTTTTCTTTGGCTCTGTCATATATTGGAAGACCGAGAGACCGCCTGTCCTTCCTGCAGAATCAGTCAGGCTTTGGGTGGCAGCGAGTGGTGAGCATCTCCTCCGACTCGCCTGCAGCAAGAGAGAGAGAGAACGTGGAGTAAAGGAGGGAGGGGTCTACATTTATTACTATAGACAATACACTAACATTTACCATCCTATGAAATATAGAATGAAAACCATGTTGCAGAATACAGTACATTAGTTTATTACACGCATTCACACACATATTCAAATACAGGATACCATAAAGCTTGAGATAATGAGACAGAATACAGTCCAACTGCTCTCATAACCGTTTACTTTATGGATTTAGGGGTTTGCCTCATAAGTAGATTTAAAAATGTTATGCTATCATTAATTTATTCATAAGAGTGATTTCATAGCTCTGAATCTAATATGTTGCTGCCTAAAACTTTCACCTGAGACATTTAAACTGGTGATGTCAGTGTCAGGACTCTTAGGTCAAGCTGGTTAAAGAAAATCTCTCATACACAGAGAAGGATGATACCTCTTATTAACAGATATCTACGTTAGAATAAAAGAACTACCTTCCAATTGCATGCTTTCTATTCTTAAATATTCTAATTTTATTGTAAAAAAAATAAGCGCTGCTTTACAAACAGATTTCATCCTACTCATATTCATATCATGTCAGTCATACTGCATCTGTGTTTATATTGTACTTTCTATATTTTTCCCCATTCCTATCTGTAAACTTAACTTCTATTTTATTGTAATTCCATTCTCTCGCTGCATGTCGTACTGTGTACGTTGTGTTTGTGACCAATAAAATGTTCATTTGAAATTCAAAAATTCATTTGAAACTTTGTATAGTCATGTATACTGTAAGCACTGACATGTATGTCACCGTAGTTTGGTAGAGTTGTAAGAGCAGCAACACACTGCAGGTCTGTGTGTGCATTGTGATTTATTGAAACACATGACAGCTGAGTGTGAGGGCAGAGATCCAGCTGTCCCATGCTACTTTAATTCAGCTTCCTGAACTCCAGATTAATGCAAGAACAAATGACATGGTCAGTATGTGCAGGCTGAATAAACATTAGATTTCTAGATTTCTAGATAGATAGATAGATTTCTAGATAGATAGATAGATAGCTAGAGAGATAGCCTGTCCTAATGTCAGATACATAATATCCTCTCCGAAGGTTTAACCCCAAAACTGCTTTTGAAAACCTAGCAATGGCTTGCATCTAAAGCCTTATAAGCCACATTTGTCCAGCTTTATAGAAGAAATAAAACAAACTTTGACTATATAAAGGCTTGAAAACATTAGATCCTTTAAGTTTTAAAAGTAGGGGGGCACGGTGGCTTAGTGGTTAGCACGTTCGCCTCACACCTCTAGGGTCGGGGTTCGATTCCCGCCTCCACCTTGTGTGTGTGGAGTTTGCATGTTCTCCCCGTGCCTCGGGGGTTTCCTCCGGGTACGCCGGTTTCCTCCCCCGGTCCAAAGACATGCATGGTAGGTTGATTGGCATCTCTGGAAGATTGTCCGTAGTGTGTGATTGCGTGAGTGAATGAGTGTGTGTGTGCCCTGCGATGGGTTGGCACTCCGTCCAGGGTGAATCCTGCCTTGATGCCCGATGACGCCTGAGATAGGCACAGGCTCCCCGTCACCCGAGGTAGTTCGGATAAGCGGTAGAAGATGAATGAATGAAGTTTTAAAAGTCTGTTAAAAACTCCTAAAATTCATATGATTAATATGATATTGTTTTGCTTTGTATATTGCTTTACCTATCTATTTTCTTTATGTTTAACACAAGATTGCACAAATGCACTTACAGTATGTCAATAGGTTAGTTATTCTTTTTCTCTTTAGCCCTAGTCCTGTGTTCTTTTATATAGCTTTGTGTCTTTATGTAGCACCAAATGTTGTTTCATCTTACATTTTACATTTATGGCATTTGGCTGAGCAAGTGTCATTTCACTGTGTACTGTACACTGTGTAAATGATAATAAAATCTTCTTGACTTGACTTGGTGTACCGCTCTTAGAGGACAAACCCAAAGGCGCATTTAGCTTAAATGCCAAGGCTTTGTGTGTGCATGCCTGTGTGTCAGTCTATCACACGTCTGAGATTAAGATAGCCATTTAGGAGGAAGTTATCATACTGTCTGGAATGTAAGAGTAAGTCTTTTCCAAGTGCTTGCTGTTCCTTAAGCTGCTGCTGTGTTGTATGAGTCAAACATAATCACTGGCTAGTTTAAAAAAAGAAGTGTAAGGTGTAATATTTTTAAGTGTCATATCGTTCTGCCAAATCAAAATATTTTTAAGCCAATAAAACTCTGATTATATTTTCTGCTGTAATATACAGTCCAAGATGCTGTCAGTAATGTGTAAACTAAGCTTAGATGTAATAATAATAATAATAATAATAATAATAATAATAATAATAATAATAATAATACAATTGAAGTGATACCTTAGCTAAACTGTCATTCCCAATGTTGCCTTTTTAGATGAAGATGTTTGCCATATCTGGCTAATTTCTTCATTCTAGGATTCATTCTCATTTTTCTAGTCCTAAAATTAGTGTTGCTTCTTTCTGTAACATGGTTAATGATCTCTTGAAAAAAAAAAATAAATAAAAATGATAAAACATACAGACATAGTTTTTGCAAATAAAGTTTGGAAAAGAGGTTGGGGAAGGCTTGACCATGTCTCATTGCAATTGCAGTTGCAAATTTGATTAGAGACCCTTTATTGGAAAATGTTTACAGAATTTTGGCACCCTTTCCCCTGTTAATTAAAAAAAAGAAGAAGAAAAAAGGAAAACGTGAATATAACATGAAGTAAAGAAACTTTATACACCTAAATATTATGTAAAAGTATTATTTACATTTTAGAGTGTCACACTGAAAATTAATTTTTGATTGAGAAACTAATCCTGTCTTATTTATTTATTTATTTATTTATTTATTTATTGAAAATCAGCATTTTGTTATCAGTGGAATCTGAAATAATTCAGCAGTGTTGTTCAGTATAACAAGCAATTTGTTTTATACCAGTTTTTGTCAATTAATATTTTATTGATAAATCTTTTCTAATGCAATAGTTGGTATCATTATGAATAGAGGAAAAATACAATATAATAATCAATAAAGAGAAAGAGTGATGTGTGGAGCAGAGCCCTGACACGAGCCTGAATCTGATTATTTTCTAATTACACACGCTTACAGTACGTTAGTGTAATGTATCAACTTTATTCAGCCTAATTCTATCATATCCGTTTGTAAACCACAGTGCAAGGGCTGGGTTTGGAAAAAGAAATACCATATGAGTGGCTTTCCTTTAAATTAATCACATGAAGTTAAAAAATGTAGTTATTTAATCTGACTGTATGAAGAGAAAGTACTTTTACCAAGGGAATGGTAGCTGATTAATTACACACCTGAAAGAGAGACAGAGACGCATGCCAGAGATAAGTGAAATTGTGGGCAGGCCAAACAAAGCAGGAGCTGAAGTAGCAGCTACTCACAGGTCTGTTGATAAGCCGATGATCATGAGAGCCGGAGTCCTACATGACCTTCTGCATTCCTACAGGTTGTACATTCCTACACACACACACACCCACACACACACACAGAAGGAGCAGTTATAATACAGACTTAATTGTAGATTCCTTGATGTTCCATGATCAGCCGTTGCAGGCAAATTGTGAAATAAAGCTATCAAATATCACTGTCATATATAATGTTAGCATTGTTTTTCTCCCTGTGGGGAATTCTGCCTCTGAGTGTAAGCAGCTTTTTATTTGTTTAAGTAGTTCGAGGGCAGTGGGTCTGCTGTCACCTTAACTGAGACTCCTTAAGTTGAACTGATGTCCAGGATCAAATGAGGCTGAGTGTGACCATATTCACCTTACTGTGAAATGACAAACAACATGAAGGCTTGAACAAAACGTATCGCTCATATAATTTACCATCAAAAGCTCATTTATTATTCAAACATATTTGCACTTTGTCTCACATCTCAGCTGCTCACTGCTTTTACAGAGCCTCACACACTGGTCCTGTAGTACAGTGTCTCCATCTTGTGGACGTGTGGGAATTAATTGTTGCATTTTGCACATGTTAACTAAGACTATGTATGCATATATAATGTACATCATGCATTCTTTAGAAGTGATGCAAAAGCAAACAATCAAGAAATCTTAAAAAAAAAAAAAAAACATTGCATAAATAGGTATATAATGCTACATTTAGGTAATGCATGTTATTTATGTAATTTTGATCTGAGAATATTGTGGTTCACTGAATTACCAGCAGGATATCTCATCATACACATTAAGAAATGGTTATTTTTACGAATAGGTGATGCTTAAAGACTACACACGAAGCCTAGTGTAAGCCCTAAGCCCTACTTAAAAGTCCAAGGCAATGTTTAAATGTTATTTTTTCTTGGTAAATTAAAAAAAAAAAAAAAAATTAAACGATGAAATATCAATTTAGTAATTTAGATTTTTATCAATTTAGTATCTCACTGTTTGTTCATTAACTTCAAATAGTTTCTGAACAGCAGCCTGCATGAAACAGACATAAAGCTAATGCAAAGCCAGTGTGTCAGTCAGTGTCTGTTAGGTGTTTGTGTTATTTCTGTTTTAACTGACTGTAAGTTCAATTCAATTCAATTCAATTCAAGTTTATTTGTATAGCGCTTTTTACAATGGACATTGTCACAAAGCAGCTTTACAGAACATAAACATAAAACAAAAGATAAACATGAGGAGAAGTATAAAGAATTAATATAATAAAAATTCAAGATATATACAGTTCACAGTGTGTATGTATGTATGTATGTGTGTATGTGTATTTGTCCCCAATGAGCAAGCCTGAGGGCTCAGGCAACAGTGGCAAGGAAAAACTCCCTTAGATTGGTAAAGGAAGAAACCTTGAGAGGAACCAGACTCAAGGGGAACCCATCCTCATATGGGTGACACTAGATGGTGTGGTTACAAATATACAAGTATCACAGAGTCCAACTGGAGCCGATAGATCTGTAGATGTCTCAGGGTTCTCACAGAGTCAGCCTTGTCTCAGTGGAGGTCCAAAAATAAGTTTATCACTCTTTGGACAACAGGCTTTTAAAATAGCAGATCGGAGTCCTGCCTAAACACACATGCTCCACTGGATGGGTGAGTTTCGCAGAGGAATAAAAAAATCACAAGATTTATCTACCATTGCGCTTCTCTCTTTGTCCCACCTGGACCAACAGCTTCTCATATGATGAGTGGATTAATAGACAGACTTTAGCCAGTCAGGAATGAACATGACTGACATCATAAACTTTAGCATATCAGCACCAGATGAAATCAAATATTTGATTAACTTTTAATATTAATTTGGGACATTTACATTTAGCAGACGCTCTTATCCAGAGGACCTTACATTATCTTATTTATATACAACTGTGGGTTAAGGGCCCTGCTCAGAGGCCCAACAGTGGCAGCTTGGTGGACCTGGGATTGAACTCACAACCTTCCGATTGGTAGCCAAACACCTTAACCACTTCAATAAATAAACATTATACACATAAATATTATGTAAAAGTATTATTTACATTTTAGAGTGTTACTGAAAATGAATTTTTGATTGAGAAACAGTTATCTTGTCTAATTTCACAACAATTTCATTTTTGTGGCATTTAACAGTGGTTGTTGAATCAGAAACCATATGGCTATGTTTCTCTATTAAAAATGTGACAACGCAATGCTTCTATGTTGCTAGTATGTCAACATGATAAAATACACAAGCAGTATGATAATATAATATTGTTGTAACAATTTTTCGTATTCAAATTAATCAAACATATATGCATGCATATATGCAACATATACGATAAGGTACATGCTGTACTTTATGGTACATGATAGACTTTAATGTCATTTACAAGCTCCTAGACTGCATTACATTTATGTCTCAAAACAATGGCTACACTCACTCCTAGCAAAAGAAAAGGATGAAAGCTCTTGGGCTTCAGTGTGTTTGGAAGCATGCAAGACTGAATAGGTGAAGTAGTCTCAGATGAATTATTCTGATTAATTACCATTAATTTCTATAACAATTTAAGTCTAAGAGCTTTCTGAAACCATTATTGTGTGGGTTTATTATTCTGCTGTGGGCAAATGATGGATTTTCTAGTTCCGTCATCTACTAGAACTTCTGTGTGAGTAGTAACTAGAAGCCGCTTATCTTGCATGTTTGTTTAATCACATTACTGATGGCGAGTTGTTGTGTTGAGCCCATACGATATCACAGGACATTCCTACTGCTGTCTTTCTCTCATTTGCCTAAATTTTCCTAATTCAATTATTTCAGTTTTATTTCTATAGCTGTCAGTAAACATTACAACAAATATTGTAGAGTGACATACAATAGTGCTTTTAAGTCTCTATTAATGAATACATCAGCGAGGAACCAGATTCAATAAAGAACCCTTCCTATTCTATAGGATAGTGAGATTATCATTTGTTATAGTATATACGGTATAGAAAAGAAAGAGAAACAGATATAAGGTAATGATGTGAAGGATGTTTGGGGATGAATCCAGAGCAAAGGATAATTTTTAGTATTGCAGCATAATTTCATAAATGTTCCAAGGTGTCTGTTGTTGTTGGTTGTTGTCATTGTTGTTGATAATTTTACATTATCACAGTGATTCATTAAAGATCTTTTGTGACATTATATCTTGAAGATATCCACAACATCATGCCAGTTTTCATGCTACATTTGGGTCCTTGTCTCAAAGCTCTCAGAGCTCTTAGTGTAGTCTCCTGTATATTACCAAAATTATCGATTTTACTTCAATAATAAAAGATAATCAATAATAAAAGAAACCGCATCGCTAAAACCTGGTCAAACGGCTCTTTTATGAGCTGTTGCCTCTGTAGGAGACGACCTGGTCCATTAGCTGTACTTTAAAGCTCTACTTTACAAGGTGGAATTTGTTTAATGGGTTTGTCCATCTTAAATTCACCACTGTGGTCCTTATCACCATTTTATTAAGCTGAAGTTTAATGAGCAAAGCACATGGGTTGTGAATAAAACAAATTTCCTCTTTAAAATGCCAAGACATTCATTAAAATTAATGGATTTGAGCTAAGATCAAAGAATCTCCAGGTAAAAAGGACCTCAATGTCAAATAAAGGTTGAAGATGAACACTGCGTAATTCCTGTCATTAGAGAAAGGTACTAATGGTGCTTTCTTGACTTGAACAGTGCTAATACAAGAAGAGATGCAGAATAGTTTGTTACTTGTGTGGTGTATGGAACAGATGATTATAGCTTCTCACTCACTCTCATTTTCTACCGCTTATCCGACCTACCTCGGGTCACGGGGAGCCTGTGCCTATCTCAGGCGTCATCGGGCATCAAGGCAGGATACACCCTGGACGGAGTGCCAACCCATCACAGGGCACACACACTCTCATTCACTCACGCAATCACACACTACGGACAATTTTTCCAGAGATGCCAGTCAACCTACCATGCATGTCTTTGGACCGGGGGAGGAAACCGGAGTACCCGGAGGAAACCCCCGAGGCACGGGGAGAACATGCAAACTCCACACACACAAGGCGGAGGCGGGAATCGAACTCCCAACTCTGGAGGTGTGAGGCGAACGTGCTAACCACTAAGCCACTGTGCCCCCCTGATTATAGCTTAAATTGTGCAAATAACTCTAGTTCTGTAAATAGTTAGACAACTCTGAGTTTCTGTTATTTAAAAAAAAAAAATCAATTCTATGATATTACATGAGCACAGTGACATAGTGGTTAGCACAACCCCTGTGAGTGGGTGAATTCCCTACTCTACCCTGTGTGTTCTCATCGTGCTTCAGGGGTTTCCTCCAGGTGCTCCAGTTTCCTCCCCTAGTTCAGTTCAAAGACATGTGTTGTTGGCTGACTGTCATTTTCTAAATTGTCTGCAGTGTGTGATTGTGCCCTGCAAATGGGTTGGCACACTATTCAAGATGTATTTTGTTTTTAACATGGATATAGATGATTTTACAAACAAAAGTAATGCAAACACATTATTTTACTGTATCAACTTTTAACTGAAAGTATTTATATGCAACTCAGCACTACATAGTAATACTAACATGAACATGATATAAACACACGTGCTTGCACGAGAGTGTGTGTATATCGTTGATAGATAGATAGATAGATAGATAGATAGATAGATAGATAGATAGACAGATAGATAGATAGATGTGAGATGTTGTACAGTCTAATGCCTATTATCACTATTACTCATGATACGTATATTACTTATACTATTACTATTAATCACATCAAGCTCACGATGTCTTGTTACTTCAATATGACAGTAACTTAAAGGAGTGACGTTAGTAAATAAAAGTACAATGGCAAATGTTTCAATACAATAATTGAAACATCTATTTTTTTAATGTTTTTTTATTTTTTTATTTTATAACTTCTACCACCATTCACGACTGTTTTCGAAAAGATTTAAGTAATGTTATGTAATCTCTGATAGCAATGTGTGATATTTTTTAGTTTACTAATTTTAATAACTAATCCACTAGACACAGTCACATCATTGTCCAGATGGTTAAGGATTAACATTTGGGTGAAACAGATCCAGTTCAGTCACATGCTGACTAATTCAAATATTACTCAACATCAAGACTGACAAATACGCCTGTTCCAACCAGACCATGTGATTATAATACACAAAGGGATACATAAATAAATTCCAATTCAATTCATTTCTCAACACACTTGCTAGTATTAATAAAGAATCAGTACACCTATTAGGTCAGGATGTACAGTTTAATTGAACAGAAGAGGGCAGCATCACTATGACTTTTCAAGAAATTGCTATGTGTTAAAGGGTGGATCCAAACCAGAACATTCCTGCTGGCAAGGCATTTGTTGAAGGTTTGTCACAAGCTATTCATAATCTTTTTTTCACAGTATGCAGAAGGCATAACTCTCTGATCTATCACAGCTCCATGATCTATGATCAGTTCATATGGTACACAGATTAAATCACATAACCATGCACGGAAATTAGCATCTTTTAATGATGATGTGATGCACGATTATTAACAATTAACAATTTACATTTACTATAACGGCCTTTATAATAAACCACTGACATGATACTGTATAGTACAAAAACTGGCAATCAGATCAAAAAATACTGCAAACTAATCACTCTTTTACACTCTTATACAAAATTTTCTTTTCAGCAAGATATAAACAATATGACAAAACATAAGCTCTAACATTTAACATAGACTGAATTCAAGTGTTAACCTCCTGGTCATATTAAAAAGTGGTTACAGTGATTAATCCTTATATAATGAACAATTATTGCATGGCCCTTATAGGCTAACAGTCTCAAAAACAAGGAGGAATGTGCTTGTGTATGTGTGTTTGTGTGTGTGTGTGTGTGTGTCTGTGAGTGTGTGTGTATGTGTGTGTGTTCTTCTTGGGTTGTGACGCAGCTCCTCAGGCCAACTGTCACATTTGGTTCTTTCCAAATACATGTGAACGCACAGCTGAGGTTTCCACTCCAATAGGCTGGGCCACGAGCTTTTGCTTCAGTGCCATGCATGCAAAACACACACACACACACACACACACACACACACACACAAAATAAAATAATAATAATCTTAATAATAATAACAGCATGTGTTGGTGATTCAGCAACAGAGGCTGTGGCTTCTGTCAGATCAGTTAGAGATAAATGAATAAGTTGCAAAGTAATTCACTCTTGTAAATATGTAC
>NC_083479.1:15018477-15048477 GCF_030014155.1 Tachysurus vachellii
TAAAAAGTCTATTTATCCCTAATGAGCAAGCAAGAGGCAACTTTGGCAAGGAAATCCTGAGGTTGAAAAGGGAACCCATCCTCATCTAGGTGACACTGGAGAGTGCGATTAACTAATTTCCTTTCTACATCTATACAGTATATTGTTCCTTTACTTCTAGCCTTTTCATGATGGTGTTTGTTCACTAATGTTCTCTAACACACTTCTGAGGAATTCACAGAACAGCTGTATTTATACTGAGATTAAATTACACACAGGTGCACTCTATTTACTAATTTGGTGACTTCTGAAGGCAGTTGGTTTCAATGGATTTTAGTTAGGGGTATCAGAGTAAAGGGGGTTGAATACAAATGCGCACCACACTTTTCAGATATTTATTTGTAAAAAAAATTTGGACACCATTTATCATTTTCCTTCCACTTCACAATTATTTGCCACTTTGTGTTGGTCTATCACAGAAAATCCTAATAAAATACATTTTTGTTTGTGGCTGTAACATGTCAAAATGTGAAAAAGTTCACATTTCATACCCATTAACTTGGGTATGAATAATTTTGCAGGGCACTGTATCACTACATATACATTACAGAGGAATTCTTTTCTTCACATATCCCAAATGAGGAGGTTGGGGTCGGAGTGCCGGGGCAGGTATACAGCGCCCCTCGAGCAGGGAGGGTTAAGGGCCTTGCTCAAGCCCCCAACAGTAGCAGCTTGGCAGTCCGCCAATCAACAACCCAGAGAATTAATCACTTGAGCCACCACTTCTTGTGGTTCTTGTGGTGACTGGGGCACTAACGTTTCTTTCTTATACTTTAACTGACACATAAATGAGTTACATTAACTTGAGTGAAGAATTTGAATCTGCACTTCAACTTTTTCCAGTGGGTTTATTTAAAAGGGTAAATACATGTAGTTGAGTAAGGAATTGGGTTACTTTGGCCACTTCTGGCTGCTATGCACTCATACTTCTACAGTGACACTTTAAAGAGTGTAAAGAGTGTCTACATAAAGTATTCATAGCATCTTAAATATTTATGAATGTTTATCTAAACTAAAGGAGCCTGTATATAGAA
Source organism: Tachysurus vachellii (assembly GCF_030014155.1). NCBI lineage: Eukaryota > Metazoa > Chordata > Actinopteri > Siluriformes > Bagridae > Tachysurus > Tachysurus vachellii. Next base: position 15,019,551 of record NC_083479.1, read on the forward strand.
AGGCTTTAGACCTCAAATGAAGTGTAGTTAGTCTACTTCTGTCGATGTGGTAGTTTAGTAGCTACAGAGAGTCAGTGAATATTATAGCCTTGTAAAAAAACTGTTTACCATTCCTCTAATCAAAAAGCTTTCCAATACAAAGTTTGGGATAATTTAATGGTACTGTATTCAAATATCATTCTATTATTCAGTCAGGGTGATATATTTAATTTAAGAGGGGGGATATGGTAGCCTAGGTACCAAGTCCACCAAACTGCCACTGCCTGGCTCCTGAACAAGGCACTTAATCCTCAATTGCTCAGTTGTTTTAAAAAAATACATACATCAAATGTAAGTTGCTCTGGATAAGGGTGTCTGCCAAATTCTGTAAAATTTTATGTTAATGAAAAGGATTTCAATGTCACGTCACCATCCTAAATGAACTCTCATGCAACTCTCAGCAAACACAAGGTCTATTCAAATTCAAATACAATTTAATTGTATAGCACTTTTAACAATTCACATTGTCTCAAAGCAGCTTTACAGAAGAAGAAGAAGAAGAAGAAGAAGAAGAAGAAGGAAAATTATATAATTTTTTTTCTCTATAAAATGTTTGCTTTCTTTATATTTTTTTGTGAAGCTTTTGTTGTTGTTGTTTTGTTGCGTTGTGTTTGTGCGCCATCGTACATCATCGTCATTGTCTCACTTATAGTCTGGCTGGTTTGGCTTCATGTTCTCTTCTCAAGTTTTGGTTTTTGTATTATCTTTGTATTGTATATGATGTGCTTACAAAGGTTTCTAAAGGTTTGCTATTTAACAACAAAAGTGACTAGACTTGATAAATGTCTAAATTTGGATGTCAAACTGCCACAGTCTCAGTATGTCTTGGCCGAAGAACAGGCGAATTAAAACCCCAAAGGGTGTCATGGCTGGGGGCTATTTGTTCTGATCACAGGCTGCACGAACATCAGAATAATTAACTAATTATTGACTACTGTTCAGCATACAGTGTGGAAGCTTGCAGATAAGCACAAAGGCTCGAATTGTGACTTTTAAATCTTTCAGCTTAAGAGTTCAGACTGTTTCACTGAATTATAAAAATGAGAACAAACAAAAGCAACAACATAATTTTACCACTTTTCCTTGTCTTGAATGATAGAAATTCCTATTTTCATTCAAATTCTGAAGAGACAAGCTCACTCAAGCTTGTATGATGGTGATGGAGAAGAACAAACCTTATTCTGATGGTTTTGGCAGACAGAGAGAACCCCAATAATGAAGGAGAAAACCCCTTTTTATGTTAATTGCGTTGGTGGGGGATGAAACAGCTGTGATGTTTGTGAGTAGGAGAACAAGGCCGAGTCCCGAGGGACAGCAATGTCATCGCGCTGGTTTCAGTTGCTATGGTGACAAAGACAAGGGAAAGCACTGAAGGAATTGCTATTACAAAAAGAGGGTGTGTGCACATGGTGTTGCACTGAATGCCTTCACAGGCACAGACGGACTGTGCACACACACATGCACACGCACACAATTCTTCACATCACATTAAGAGCTGGCTGAGTGTGATCGGCAGACCCGTATATAAACGCTGTGGGCTTTGGGACAATCACTGCTCTCTCTGAATCGCTTTAATGGAAGCCACTTCTATATTAAAATACTCAATTGATTTGACTTTTTGAACCGTGCAATTTTGCACACATTATACAAGCCACTTGTACAACATCAATATGAAAATCTGTCGACAGGTGAGAGTGTTTTTTATCCAACCGATGTTTTGCTTTAGTGTGGCAACATACTGTACTAACGCTGGAACACAGTTACTACCACATAAGGAATAATATATAACATCACCATGCCAAAGGTGTTTATTTTCTTATAATAGGATGTCCCAAAGTGTTTAATTACTCTTATACTATAGCAGTTTGGCAATAAGTAATTTTTTCCCCAAACGTATTAAAGAACATGTCATACAGTACATGAGTTTTTAATCCTTTTTTGGTACATTTAATATTATAGAATGTCTGCAATGCAGGATTGAGTCTGTCATCACTTTTGCTGTGCATTTTTTTCTCTCTGTTGAAGTTACTATTAAATAAAAAATAAAAAAATAAAAAAAAAATAACATAAGCGACATGTTGCTGAGAAACTGCAGTGGATGCTCTTCTGCTCTGAAGACTCTCCCCAGCTCTTAGAAATAAACAAATAAACGTTTCAACTAGTCAAATTTTTATTCATTATCTTGCAGAAAATTTTTACAAATCTCTGAATGATTAGGTTTTTTTTTCTTTTTGTAATTTAATGGCAGTTGCGTCTTTAAAACAAGCTTTACATAAATCTACTAAGTGTTCAATACTGCTGATTGATCCATGTTCAGCAACGTAAATGGTTCAGCTGCATTCGGTTTCAGCAATAGCTGCCACTACATTAATATAACTTGTGATTTTTAATTACAGCTTGTACTATGAATGTATAGCCTTCCTGAAACACTCTCCCAGTTTAAATTCAATTACATTAAAGACCTATCTCTTTATTCAGGCATACACATAATAGTTCCCATAATCTTATGCCCTAGTACATGCACATTATCATCTAGTGCTTGCTAATATTATGAACAGCAGCTATGTTAACTCCTCTCCCCTTCCTTCTCTTTTTCTACCCACCCCGAGGGACCCAGAGATTGTACCAGCTCCATTTGTGTTCTGTGCCATAAAGATCCGTATCACATCTTCAGTGTGAAGAGGCCAACCCTGTGAGGATCCTGAGGCATCTAAAGATGTACCAACTCCAGTTGGACTCTGCTTCATAAAGTTTTTGGACTCTAGGAGATGCCAACTCCATGTGGTCTTTGAGGAGAACAACCTCCTCATCAATACACAATTGTCAGATTGTACATTTATAATCACACCCTCCAGTGTCACCCAAATGAGGATGAGGTTCCCTTTTGAGTCTGGTTCCTCTCATTGTTTCAAGTTTTTGTTGCCACAGTCGCCACAGTCACCTCAGGCTTGTTCATTGGGGATAAATACAAACACATTTAAATATATGTCTAATATTAATTATTTATTATTAATTATTAATATTAATTTTTTTATAATATTAATCTCTGCATAATAAGAGATTTTCTGCGAAGCTGCTTTAAGACAATGTCCATTGTTAAAAGCGCTTTACAAATACATCGAATTAAAAAATTGAATTGAAAAATTGGTCAGAACTACTGAAAATTAATCAGCACCTTCTGACTAATAAGATTAAAAAATATAACAGCCTATTATACACTTCAGCAAAAAAAGGTAATAGTATAGAATATTGCAGATGTGTCAAATTAAGTTGTGCTTTCTGCAAAATGAGCAACACATATATCTTGACTACCAAACAATTCAGCCATGGGGTTTAAATGTGTCTAGTAAGACAAGCAGAGAAAATTAGCATTGATTTCCTCAAGTCTGGATCAATATGGCGCACCCCCAAGTGATCCACTGGCTCTGTTATTGAGTGCTTTCTAAAGGGCCTTTCCCAAGTAGATTGTCCACCCCCACGTTTCTATTTAAGTCTCCTCTAACCAAATAAAGCTTACATGTTTACTGTAGAGGCAAAGTGGCCCAGCAAAGAACTGGTAGAAACTTTCCCAGGCTCTTCAATCTGCTCTCTCAATGCCTTGTCCTGTGCTATAGACTTATTTAAACTTGCTTCCCTTCACTGCCTCACTGAGTACACTGTGCTTAAGTTTTCATGAATATGGATGAGCAGAGCTGTTCTCATGACATTCCCTGATTTAGTAGACAGCTTTATGGCCTGAATGGCTTTAGAGACTTTACATTAAATGACTCTGTTCAGATTTTTGTTTTTTAAAGCTACCTTTTTTTTAAATTTTTAATTAAACCTATTGCAGATACTCTTGCTCATCCAGTGAGAGGGCTTTCTCTTCTATTAATCCCCTATTAATTTGGTTCTAATAACATGCATCTGAAAGTGAATTTATTTTAATGCTGTTTACTTGATTACAGAGACGACATGGTGAACATTATGGTTATTTTCTAATAAGGTGTGAATATGATTTAATATTTTGAGGCCACACGTTAACATTTCAGACCTACAAACTAATTGTCTTGTTGCCACAACAAATCATTTGCATTGTGGCTATATACTTTGTATGTACTTTGTATGTAAACACAAATATCTATTATTTGTTATTTTGTTATAGGAAAAAGAGAATGGGCATAAATCTTTATACATCATTCCATGATTGAAGTTTATTTTACTAAATACTTGTCACTCCAAGTTATGCATTTGAAGCCATGCAATTCAACTCCATGAGCTTAACACACGTGGCCTTAATTAATTTATTTGTGATCGCACCTTGGTAATAAACACAATGTAATCAAACTCATAATAGCACTTCATTTATCTACACAGCTAATTTCTGGAGTTGAACATTTTGGATTTAGACATAAACTTGTTAAGAGTTTGATTTTTGGAGTTTATTTTCTAACTTAGACTACAGCCAATGTTTAAGGGAACTGTAAAGTGGTGATATATTTTGGTGTTCTTGCACTGGGTGTTAAGGAGCTTTATTCAACTCCCCCTGGTGTTGTTCGGTCTACATCTTTCCTGCGCCCAGCGGCGTTATCTTGCACTTCGTTGTGAGGAAGTAAAAGTGCCATTTTATTTTATTAAACTATTTTTTATGTGAGGGATTTTCAGAGAATACTGATCTTGTTTGGAAGTAGAAACTCAGTGATTAAGGTGTTGGATTACTAATCAGAAGGTTGGGAATTGGAATCCCAGATCCGTCAAGCTGCCTCTCCTGGGCCCCTGAGCAAGGCCCTTAACCTAAAATTGGGCAGATGTATAAATGTAAGTCACTCTGGATGAGGTTGTCTACTAAATATTTGTGTTTTTTTTTTTTTTTTGTAATTATTTTCAACTAAAACAATTTTAGTGTTTTAGATTTTTTTTTAACTATGAAAGGGTTATTATTTAAATAAACTCTAGTAAGAGCTGAAAAATAAACTCCCAGAAAAACTAGAGTATATTCGATGGTCACACATGTACACTTGCTGTGTCCAAAGACCAAAACTTGCTGTGTACTTAGAAAAAACTCATTTAATAGCAAGTATAATTCGTAGTACAATGCCAAATTAACTAAGATGGTCACAAATATGTATGTATAGTGTGGGCATGGTGGCTTAGTGGTTAGCACGTTTGCCTCACACCTCCTGGGTCGGGGTTCGATTTTGCATGTTCTCCCCGTGCCTCGGGGGATTCCTCCAGGTACTCCGGTTTCCTCCCCCAGTCCAAAGACATGCATGGTAGGTTGATTGGCATCTCTGGAAAATTGTCCGTAGTGTATGAGAGTGTGTGTGTGTGTGTGTGTGTGTGTGCGCCCTGCGATGGGTTGGCACTCTGTCCAGGGTGTATCCTGCCTTGATGCCCGATGACACCTGAGATAGACACAGGCTCCCCGTGACCCGAGGTAGTTCGGATAAGCGGCAGAAAATGAATGAGTGAGTGAGTGAGTCACAAATATATATTTATATATTGTATATTTGCCATAATACATGCCATGATAGTCCTAAATAATGCTGGTTTCCACATTAATGCTGGTTGCCACATGGTTGCTGTCTATTTAAAAAATAGACAAATTACAGTGCAAGACTGTAATTTGTGTAGGAATTAACTATAAATAGCAAAAATATAAATTAAACTATCTGGATATTGTAGAATTGTGCCAAGAACTGCTACTGTAATCATAATGACTGTTCTCTGCTTATCTCAGAACTGTACTCTAATGAACCTGCTGTCTTGTGTTTGCCAGAAGAACATCAGTACCTGTGTAAGTGTTCTTGTTGTTGTTCTTTGACATTTTTCTTCCTCAACTTGCCTTTTGGCTGGATGACTAAAGGTTCCAAAGTCTATGGCTTTTTATTTGACACATACATATTATTTATAGTTACTCGTCCCACAGTTCAAAAATATACAATAGAAATAAGAGAGGAAATAGGTAACACATAGTGTAATGTAAAATGTCTCTGCAGAATGCAATGAGTAAAATGGAATGTATGCAATGTATACAGAGCTATACAGTATGCAAATTCTTTTCTTATTTTTTGTTTCGTTTTTTTACAGTGCAAACTGTTTTGTGTTTATTTGTCTGTGTGTGACGTAGGAGTATACAGAGTCCCTTAAGTGTAAAAGGAAACTCCTCCTGAGTCTCTCTGTGTTGGTTGTCTGGACCCGATTGGGATCTAAATTTACATAAATCTACATTTGGATTTCTGTAAAACTGTTTTGGGACAATGTACATTATTAAAGTTGCTATATGTTAATAAAAAATGACGATAAAAGAACGTTTGACTAGTCAAAAAATAGATAGTTCTTTTTCTTGTATCATATCTAGTGTTGTGTCTTGTGCAGCTGTGAGGTTCTTCTTCTCTCACCGGCTTCTGTCTCTGCAAGTCAGACAGTGACAATGATATTTTTATATGAAAAGAAGTCATATACCTACTGTCCTTTATCAACAACATTTCTCTAAATCATTCATTTCTACTGTATTACTAAATGGCATCAAATAAATCACCAAGATTAAAATGATAGAAAACTTTTCAAGTGCCTTTTGCATTGTACTATAAATATTGCTTTATTCATTTTAATTTGCTGAGACATTTTTATTTGCCTATTCAAGGGCAATCAATGAAAAAAAAATCACCAGCATGTATTTAAAGGACTGAGAATCTATTAATGATCTACTACAGAAAGCCACATCTTTGAAGTTCGCTTTTCTTCCAATTTTGTTTGTAAAAACCTCTTGGTATTTGTCTTTTCTACTTAAAACGCCCCTCAATCCACCTCAGCGTGTTTTGATTTTGAAATTAGAATTTCAGAAGATCACTGGCACATAGAAACTTTAAATCTGTGTGATAAATACATTCAAAGCCTCGAGTTCGACTTTAAATAAAATTCAAGCGTTTATCATCAAGCCAAACATTCAGCGCTTACAGGCACAGGATGTGTGATTATTTCCATCTATTCTTAGATTTTCGCATCTTACCCAAAGGACAGAGGACAGAAACTGGATCTTCAGTTTATCTTATTGTTTTTTTTTCCTTTATATAGTCAAGTCCTTTTTGAAGCCTGTGTGGCATTTGAAAAAATATTGCTCCAGAGAAATCATCCTAGGATCAATGTTAGCTTTTGTATTCTCAATCTAGGTCTAATGCTAATGTATGCCAGTCATTGAAAAAGAAGAGGAAGAGGAAGAGGAAGAAGAGGAATTCATGCTGAGACTATAATACGAAAATACTTTTAAAAGCACTGAATACTTCACTGGAACTTTTTATACTTGTGATTTAGTTTCTGCTGCTTGTCACAAATTTGACTCTTAGGAGTTGAATGTAAATGCAGGGAATGAGTCTGACAAAAGATTCAGAGAAAAGACAAAAAACTAGTCACAGAGAGTATTCACGGGCAAAAATACAGGAACAGTCACAAAAAATAGGGAATGCAAAAGAACGAACACAGTTACATAAATAGGAATAACCAAAAATCAGGCAAAAGTAATGGAACAAATAAGCATCTCTAATATGCAAAGGTACTGTAGTACCCAGTGGTACACACAAAGCCTGGAAACCACAAATAGAACTTTTCAGTTTGTTGTCTTAATTGCTAAAATATATTAGCCAACCACTCCCATGCTGTGAGCTCATGTTCGCATATGCAGCAGAAAGACCTGACATTTTGTCATACTGTACATCATAAAGCAAGCATCTTCACTATCAGCAAGATGGAGCAGCAAGTACGAGCAGCATTTCAGAGACAACCTATTGAAAAAACCTGTATTTAAACATTGGCTTCAATCTATTATGGGAAACGTGACAAAAGCTTTTTGCAAATACTGAGTCTTACTTTCTGCTAATAGGTCAGATTAAACATACATTGACCACCAAGCACATTGCAAGTGCATCTGAACACAGACAGGTACGTATGGTTTACATCATCACATAAAAATCTGTCTGTTGATAAACAGAATGCAGCTTAACCTTTTATGTCGCTGAACATGGATCAATCAGCAGTGCTGACACTTAGTAGATTTATTTAAAGCTTGTTTTAAAGATGCTGATGCCATTAAATTACACAAGACCAAATGGTGCATTCAGTAGTGGTGCTTTTTTATTATACACATATGTAGACTTGAATAAAATGCTCTGATTTTGCAAAAGTGGAGGCTTTTGATGGTGGTTCAGAGGGAGGAGTTTGACAACATTGACTGTAAAGGGTCAGTTTGTCCTTCCCAAATACAGTTTATGATCAGGCCCTTGCTGGATGGGTCATCTCACCTACAAGTATATACGATAAGTTTGTACCTAAGTATTTGCTCTAACTGTAACTTGCTCTAATTGTAACTGTGCTAATCCCAGGCCTCTCCTTAATTTATATGTACAGCCTTTAGTAGACACCCTGATCCAAAGTGACTTACATTTTTTATTTCAATTTATACAACTGAGCAATTGAGGGTTAAGGGTCTTGCTCAGGAGACCAGCACTGACGGACCTGGGATTCAAACTCATAATCAATAGTCCAAAACCTTAAACACTAAGCTACTACATTCCTCTTCACAATCTATTCATACTGAACATCCGTTTAATAGTACACAAAGTGAGTCTGAATTTATAATATTCTGTTGTAGAGGAGTAATGATTTATAATCTCATTATCTGGTCTCAAGCAGAAGAGGATTTGTTGCTTTTTGAATCTAGTTCCGCTTAAGATCTCTATCATGCATCAGAGAGATTTTCCTTGCCAGTATCGCCTCTAGTTTTTTCACTATGGCTCTAAATAGAAATCAGTACATGGATTTCTGTAGAGCTGCTTTGTCACAATGTCTAATTTCCATCCATTCATTTTCAAACACAAAAAATGCATCTTAAAAAAATCCCTGCTCTTCAGCACATATTCAAAGGCATATGATGAAATCCTTAAAAAAAAAAATAAATTCCAACAGCTTTTTAAAATCTCTATTAGTTTTGGTCTACTGTATCGTCCCAATCTTTTTTCAAAAGTTTTTTCATATCAGTATATAATTAGATAATATATTTTTCTAACTAGTATTGAAACACATTAAGGAGGATATTAATCTCTTATTTAAATTGATGAAAAAAATTACAGGGTCTTAATTAACACAGATCTGTGATATTCCCTATATCTCTAGAGATAAGATAAAAAAAAAAACAATCTTAAGCGAGACTTTTAATGAGCAGCTTCTTCGGCTGTAGCTAATCCTATATTACCACCTAGCCAAGAGATTATACCTTATTCATGAATTGAGATGCTGATCAGAGGAACACAGCACATATATTTTAAAGACAGGATCCATGTAGACCTTCCCCCTAGCAATACTCATCTGGGATAATGGTAGTAATTAATCTCAGTTTATTGCTTACATTTTCAAATTCCTGATACTACATTGCGTCTTTAATTAAGTGGAATTCTACTGCAAGATCGGCTCATGGTGTTCAACCATTGTCACAAAACTGAACGCCCATGATGGTGGCTTAGTGGTTATCACATATGCCGTGCACCTCCAGGTTTGGGGGTTTGATTCCCAGGTCTACCCTGTGTGCATGTTCTCACTGTGCTTCCTCTGGGTACTCTGGTGTTCTTCCCTCATCTAAAAACATACATTGTAGATTCATTGGCATCTTTAAATTGTTCATTGTGTGTAGATGGCTTTATGTGTGTTTGTGCCCTCTGATGGGTTGACACTCTGTCCAAGGTTTCCCTCGTCTTGTGCCATGAGTACCCTGGCATAGACTCCAGGTTTCCTGTGTGTTGGATAAGTGGTACAGAAAATGGATGGATGGGTAAATAGGAAAACTATCTCAGCGACTTCAGTTTCATTGAGCTTTTGACAAGATCTGTTTCGGCATATACAATCATATGCATTCATGTGCATGAATTTTCATAATTTTTTCTACATTTTGTTTAGAATTTTTGTTGACTTGAAAACCGAATATTAGAACGTCATGTTTATCGTTTATGAAGACCTTCATCCATACTGGAGGATTTTTATATAGCTGGACCTTCAGAGTTGGAGCTGAATACTTCTTTGCTAGATGAATAAGCATGCAGTGAGGCAGTCAGCTGACCTTTAGGACTTTCACGGTCCCTTGATATCCATTTGACTGAGATAAGAAGTGAATTACCTTCCTGCTTTCTCCAGCTGGGGACCCACAAGGCTGTCTGTAGGTAAGCTACAGGGTAATGGGAATAAAGGGAATGGGGGAAGGGAGGTATGACTGGATAACAATAAACAGTACTAAAGTACATCAAAATAAGATGTACTTTTATAATTATCTGTCAAGAATCAAATCAAAAAAGAAAGTGATGAAACACTGGCAATATTATTTAGATTATTTCAGCCATCTTGCCTTTTATAAGTCTCGAGAACCAATAAAAGAGAGACTTCAATGAATGTGACACCTTTGTACTTAAAAGAAAATCATTTTTATAATCACACCCATTGTGATGTCTCACTAAAAAACAAATTGGAGGTGAAAAAAAAAACAGCATCTTTTTATTATGAATGAATAAATAATTCTAGTAGGTAAATGGATGTGAAACAGGCAATAAAAGTCTGATTATAGCTTTGTGGTGTCATAAATCAAACTGCATTCATTTGATTTATTCTTTGACTGAAATGTCAGAAAGCAATCAGATGGGGTATGGACGAAGCAGCCTCAGTGCTTAATTAATATAGATGTATCTTTAATATGATTCTTAATAATAATAATAATAATAATAATAATAATAATAATAATAATGTAGAATTTCAGAAACTGCCATGATTTTCATGCACAATTTTCATAACTCAAGTTATGAAAATTGTGCATGAAAATCATGGCAGTTTTTGGCAATTGTTATTATTGGCAAAAGAACTGTTGCTCACTCACTCATATATTTGTGAGCAACAGTTCTGCTTTCAGAAATAACAAAAAGTCAAAAGAGAATTACCAGACTGGTTCAAGCTGACAGGAAGTCTACAGTAGCTCAAGTAACCACTCTTTACAATCATTGTGAGTAGAAAAGCATCTCAAAACACACAACATGTCAAACTAACAAAAGCAGAAGTCCACATCTGGATCTACATTTTTTAGAAATTTACAAATACAATTCTTGTGTTATTCATTTTATACTAGATTTGATGCCAGATTTGATTATTAGAATATGACATCAGGTTCATACTGTGCAAAAGTCTTAGACGCTATATTTTTTTAGCATACATTATATATCAGATGTTAGGCTTGCAAGCAAAAAGGGCAAATGCGACGGTGGCAGATTCTCCAAGATGCTCAGTAAAACTTAGCAGCTAATTTCCTCAAATTAATAAAATTGTGCCTGAGACTACTGATATTTTTTTTTTAAACCAAATAGGTGTCAAACCAAAATATTGACTATGTTTAGTTTAATATTCTTTACTGCACATCATAGTATTTTTTAATGTATAAAAATTTACATTCTTTTCTTTGCACGTACAATAATGTATTTGTAATTAAAGGATTATAATGTCTTGACTGTCAGTTTTCAGTCATGTTGGCATGATAAGAGTGATGATGCCTTTAGTCACAAGCTCATCCAGAACGACAGCAAACCACCAACCTGATCAGTAATTTATATAGGTTTAATTAGAAGTTATAATATAATAGTATAAGTAACTGTAATATTGGATTAAGCTACACATTGGAATTTCTGCAGAAAAGCTGAAACCGTGTGTTTTTGAGGGATTTAATTTATTTTAATGAAAAGACTGAATACAATATGTTTATTTGAGCTTAGACTCCAGGCAGCATTTCCTCATTTGCATAACATCTGCATACTTTTCACATTCTCTGTATGATGTACTGTACATGACATCATGGAGAATGACTACAACTTACACTTACTGTACTATAAATGTGTTTCTTTGCACAATGCCCAATTTAGATCATTACTGCCCCCTTGTCAGTGGAGTTATCAGTTGATACTGTACACTATCAACACATCTAATACTTTTCCTAAGGCAGAAAGCCAACACAGCACAGTGACTAGCTCATATGTGATATGGCTGAGCTTTTACAATGTACTTCCACATATCTAATTACACTCTTCTTCTTCTTCTTTCGGCTTTTCCCTTCAGGGGTCGCCACAGCGAATCATCTCTCTCCACCTAACCCTATCTTCTGCATCCTCAACACTTGCACCCACTAACTTCAAATCCTCATTAATTACATCCATATACCTCCTCTTTGGCCTTCCTCTTTGCCTCCTGCCTGGCAGCTCCATGTCCAACAGTCTCCTACCAATATACTCACTCTCCCTCCTCTGAACATGTCCAAACCATCTTAATCTCGCCTCCCTAACTTTGTCCCCCAAACGTCCAACATGGGCTGTCCCTCTGATGTACTCGTTCCTAATCCTGTCCAATCTTGTCACACCCAAAGAGAACCTCAACATCTTCAGTTCGGCTACCTCAAGCTCTGACTCCTGTCTCTTCTTCAGTGTCACTGTCTCTAAACCATACAGCACGGCCGGTCTCACCACTGTCCTGTACACCTTCCCCTTGATTCTTGCTGATATTTTCCTATCACACAGAACTCCTGACACCTTTCTCCACCCACTCCAACCTGCCTGCACTCGCTTCTTTACTTCTTTCCCACTCTCTCCATTACTCTGGACTGTTGACCCCAAGTACTTAAACTCCTGTACCTTCTTCACCTCTTCACCCTGTAACCTTACTATTCCACTTCCCTCCCTTTCATTCACACACATGTACTCAGTCTTACTACGACTGACTTTCATTCCTCTTCTCTCCAGCGCAAACCTCCACCTCTCCAGGTTTTCCTCCACTTGCTCCCTGCTCTCACTACAGATCACAATGTCATCTGCAAACATCATCGTCCAAGGAGACTCCTGTCTGACCTCCTCTGACAACTGGTCCATCACTATAGCAAACAGGAAGGGGCTCAGAGCCGATCCCTGATGCAGTCCCACCTCCACTGTGAACTCCTCTGTCTGACCTACAGCACACCTCACCACTGTCCTGCTCCTCTCGTACATGTCCTGCACCACTCTGACATACTTCTCTGCTACTCCTGACTTCCTCATACAGTACCACAGCTCTTCTCTTGGCACCCTGTCATACATATCTAATTACACTGCTACACTGAAAAGGTCAAATGGCACAGCCAATAAATCACCATCTGACTTCTTTTGTACAGTCCTTATAGATTTTCATCAGATATTGCCACTACACTGGATCAAGGCTGTTTTTCTTTTTTCGTGGACATTCTGTGACAAAGGCCAGAAAATGTTGTTACTCTGACCTGAAACCAAGATGGGACTCAGAAAGCTACAAAGTAGGACAAGAGAAATTGCAGAGCTGAACTTAACCATATATTCACCAGCAACCTTAATATAGACACATTTCAAAAGCTTCAATTAATATTCAAGGATCAGAACAAGACTGAATTTGTGTAGATGTGTGTTTTTGTTGGTTTGTTTGTCCCACAATGGTGAAAAAAAACCCACAACTGTCCAGTGAATAATAGTTTCTGAGTGGAAATGTCTTGTTATGGATGGAATAGAATAGCCAGACCCTTTCAAGCTTACAGGAAGGATATAGTAAGTCAGAGAAAAGAAGAGAAGAGAAGAGAAGAGAAGAGAAGAGAAGAGAAGAGAAGAGAAGAGAAGAGAAGAGAAAAGAAAACAAAAGAAATGAAAAGAAATGAAAAGAAGAGAAGAAAAGAGAAGAGAGGAGAAGAGAAGAGAAGAGAGAATAAGACAAGAGAAGAGAAGAGAAAAGAAAAGAAAAGAAAAGAAATGAAATGAAATGAAATGAAATGAAATGAAATGAAATGAAGAGAAGAGAAGAGAAGAGAAGAGAAGAGAAGAGAAGAGAAGAGAAGAGAAAAGAAAAAAGAAGAGAAAAGAAGAGAAGAGAAGAAAACAGAAGAGAAGAGAAAAGAAAAGAAAAGGAAAGAAGAGAAGAGTTAAGAAGAAAACAGAAGAGAAGAGAAAAGAAAAGAAAAGGAAAGAAGAGAAGAGAAGAGATGAGAAGAAAACAGAAGAGAAAAGAAAAGAAGAGAAGAGAAGAGAAGAGAAGAGAAGAGAAGAGAAGAGAAGAGAAGAGAAGAGAAGAGAAGAGAAGAGAAGGGTTTCTTCATCCGGATGAAATGTAAAATTTCAAACAACCAGACTTTACAACTATGGTGAGAAGAAAAGCATCTCAGAAAGTCTTATTTTAGAGGTAGTTATGCTACTTACAGTATAATATGAGTTAAATATCTGTTTAAAGATTCACAGATGTTTATTTTTTCCAAAGCTGATATTCCTTTCTTTCTTTGTAGTGCATGAAACATGAACAAGCGCCTTGTCTTCCTTGACTCTGATTGCATTAGACACCTTAGGCAGAATTTAATTCGCAAGACCTCTTCACTAAATTGCCAGTGCATCAACTCTGAAACGTACTTTAATCCCAGTGAAATGTCCAACAGTCTCATCAAAAAACCAAAGCTATGAATTATAAATAAGATGCCAGTTCAGTTCCGTGGCCATTAGCTTTATGATGTTGACTTGGTATTGGAACACTATTAATATGTGGCATTTAGGATTTAGATGATAGAAGCATATACAGAAGCATAACCTGTAGGACAATTCATACACAATCTGCATCTGTTTATATATTGGTACATTTTGTGTATTTGTAAATGAACATAATTTTTGTGTATACTTTGCATAATTTTGATAATTATGTTCAGCTGCTCCATGTGGGGATTAATAAAGTATCTATCTATCTATCTATCTATCTATCTATCTATCTATCTATCTATCTATCTATCTATCTATCTATCTATCTATCTATCTATCTATCTATCTATCTATCTATCTATCTATCTATCTATCTATCTATCTATCTATCTATCTATCTATCTATCATTTCCTGAACAGAAACACTGTGTTTGGAAACCTGTGTATTAGAAATGATTTACAGAATGATGCTGAAAAACAACACTTTCAAACACAAGGGATAATTAATTATTATATTTGTTACAAATAGAGCATGTGGGAAAATAGTTTCTGGGATGGAAGTGGACTGAATATGTACTCTAAAATAAATGCATGCCTCAAGCTGCAAGAGCATGTGACTGCAGTTTTCATAACGTGTCCCTTTTGATTGACAGCTTTTAGCCTGCTTTATAGGACTATGATATGTACAATCATATAATACATCAGGAGAAGGATGAAAATGCCTAGCGACATGCTTTAAAATCTCTGTTTTCTAAGGTCACCCCTTGTGAAGACCTTGTTAATGAACCTGGACAACAGGAATCTCATTTTTTCTTCCTCTGGCAGAGAACATTTCCATTCTGCTCTGTTGCTCAGAGGTGTTTTCTTTCCGCTGCATGACCACACGTTGTTTGTGCTGACGTATTCGGTTTAAGCCCCCCAGCATGGTGCATTCATTGTTTATTAGTGCTTTTGTTGCAGCCATTACAAGGCCAGATAAAATCTGCTTTGCCCTTGGTTTCTGCAAGACTGTGATAAGAATACCACAAATGGTATTACTACACTAATACATATGGTATTATTACACTAATACACTAACCCACATTTTCTAAGTAAATATAAAAAAGCAATAAGGCAATCTAAAAAAAAAAGAAAAGAAAAAACCATAAAGAAAAAGACAAACCTTGCATGCAAAAGATCAATAAAACCTTCGGATCTTGTCAGAAAAAAAAAGCAAATAGCATTTTAATTGACACTATTCATTTGATTTGAAGGCATGATTTCTATTATATTTAATTTTTTCTGCTCTTCACTTTATAATCAGCTCAGCAGCTGTGTAAGGGGTTGTGTGCTTCCGCAGGCTACAACATCTGTATAAATGTGCAAACACATCTGCATACAGTACATGTAGTCATTTAGAAGTATTTACTATTCCCCAAAATCACACTAAAATTACAAAGCAATTAAAATCTAAATTTATTAATATGTAGTTGTACACTATTAATATAAATGGTTTTATATAGAAGGGTTCAAAAAAAATTATATTACTTGCTTTATATACTGTATGTGAAACTCCTGCCTCTTATTTAAGTGTTTCCAATAGATAGGTTTACATTTTATTCAAAAATTTAATTAACTATTTGATCTAAATATCTAAACATCTTACAGTGTTGAATACATAGATGAAATTATCTACACATATACAAATATACTGTAGAACCATTCTAATATACAAGGTTCATTGCTCTCCAAGGTTCGTCGAAGAACCATGTTTTTTAAGGAACCAAGGAACCTCTTTTTTAAGAGTTAAGCAGATGTGGGTATGTTTTAGCACAGTTTGGGTGGCAAGCTGTAAGTGTAATGACTAACCTGGCATTCATGAACTCTGATACCTCATATATTAATGTGATCTGTCATTCTTTCTCTCTGCCCTAAGCACTTAGCTGAGCATGTATATGGTTGTGAGCGTAGGACTTACCTTAAAGCATAACAGGTCTTACATTAGGTCTGTTGTGTGTATGAGTGGATTACTGCCAACATTGTCTCTAATAGTCTGTTGGCCATTTCTCATTTTTTCCAGTTTAATGTTTTATGTTTTCAACTGTCCAGGTTTTGTTCTTTGCTAATCTTTAAAGGGAATTATCTGGAACAGAATGTCACAATGGCACAACTGTGTCTACAGTTTAGCATGTTCTTCATGTCTGGTTGGGTTTCTTCCAGGAAAGTGTGTGTATTGTGCTTTGTGATGCACTTTCATTGTGTAATCCTTCTTCATGTCTAGTGATCCCGGGACTGGTTTGGATCCTTATCTGGATGAATGAACATATGTATTCAATAAAGTATTTTATCCCTTATTGAATGTATTTTATTCAACAATGGGTTTTAAAAATGAATTTTATTCTACAACAATCTCTAGCAAAAAAAAAAAGGTAAGTATGAAATGTGCTATAGATTATGGAGGCTGTGTTAAAGCAGAACATCAGAACATTACGGATGGTCTGAGTATGGTGGATTTAGAACCTCTGTATTATTAACTTACATTCTAAGGAGAAAGTGTATTATTTTTTATATTCTTAGTATTCCTGCGATAAGTTCACCTCAGTATGGTTAGGAATATTTTTTCCAAGGTGCATTTTTTCCATGACCGTGTCATATATCGCTCAGACACATTTCATGTAATTCCTCATTAGCAGCCCTACCTAATTTCTAATTTTATTATGTTTTATTTTCAAGATTTTGATGCTGTGTGTGTGTGTTGTGTGTGTGTTGTCTTGTGTGACACAAACTCTCTTGTAGTCTGGATGTTTTGTACCTTGTTTCCACTGTTCAACAATCCGCACTTGTGTCCATCATCACCACCAGTACACTACAATCACTATATAACTTGATCATGTACGTACTTGCGACAATCAGGTGTAAATCCTCCTCTTATAGACACACTACACATCTTGATACATACTTTATAATATGATACAATAAGGATAAAGTTAAACAAGAAGCAATTCAGTATACATCAATTCATAACATAACAGTTCAGCTATGATTTGAAATTTTATGCTGTTTGGTTTCACGCAGACTCCCAATGCAACATCCTCTCTTGATGGTGTTCAAAACATCCTTAACACTGTTAATTCACAATTTGTTCCTAAGAACTATTAAAGCCTGATTAACATAAAACGTACAAATCTCATAATAGCCGCCATTTCCGAAAATCAGCGTCATTTGAAGTGACTAAATAGCTGTAACTACAGTGTAACTGCTGAAAACATTGTCACTGTCACTAACAAGACGAGCAACTGATTGCACTCAAAAACATCCATCATGTCAAACTCTGTTTGCTCAATGGGAGTTTGGTCTTCTAAATGAACCTGGTGTCTCTTTTGAGCTGCACGTTCACACTTTTCTTCATGCACCGCTGTGTAGAGCTTTGAGTGGAGTTCATTTGCATTGATGAGTCACCCAATGCTGTTTGCTCAGTCTTCTGTCTTTTCTATTTTTCTTTTTATCCTACTATAATAAAGATTAATAGTACTGCTCTTTCCTATTTGGATTGTAATTTGAATTAGATAATTTGACATGCTGGGGTGTGAGTGCTCCCTGACTGGGCTAACATCAGGCTGTGAGAAAAGAATCCCAGAATCCCTCTCTCTCTT
The DNA here is from genome assembly GCF_030014155.1 of Tachysurus vachellii. Lineage (NCBI taxonomy): Eukaryota > Metazoa > Chordata > Actinopteri > Siluriformes > Bagridae > Tachysurus > Tachysurus vachellii. The sequence continues at coordinate 15,037,723 of NC_083479.1, forward strand.
TTGTCCTTTCTTTCTTTCTTTCTTTCTTTCTTTCTTTCTTTCTTTCTTTCTTTCTTTCTTTCTTTCTTTCTTTCTCTCTCTCTCTCTCTCTCTCTCTCTCTCTCTCTCTCTCTCTCTCTCTCTCTCTCTCTCTCTCTCTAAAGGTCATTCTCACTTGGCAGATGGAGGCAGATAAATAAGGACGTAAACTAGATTCCTAGGATTTTTTACTTTCAACAATAAGAGAGAAAAGCAAAAGGCCACAATGAAAATATGGTGCCCTGGTGCGCAGAGATTTAATTATTTGTGCAAAGTGGAAAATGCAGTTTGCATAATTATATCTAGAGAAAACTGGAACAAGGGCAACAGCACAGGCTGCTTAGGAGGAATTGTGTTATTTACATAATGGTACTTTTTTAAGGTCAAAACAAACTTGACTATCTACACATGCCTTGAGACCTGGTGGAGTTACATTGTAATATTTGGAAAATTCTATTTCTGAGCAAAATTATGTCTCCTATACAAAATCTATAATATGGCCTAGCCCTTTTGGTTCTCCCTGCCAAAAGTTCTCCCTGCCAAACATTCTCCATTGCCATGCAGCATGTTTAACACATGGAACGAAAGATACACGGATAAGTCACAAACTGACGATGCTGAAATCAAATATTTTATTCTGATGATTCAGACAAGGTCTTGTTTGCATGATCCACACAACAGTACATGCTTAATCACACACACTTTGATCAGTGTGAGTCATTCATCACAGAAGAATAAGGTGAGGAGGAGTTTTTTGTTGTTTTTCTGACGAAAAAAACACTGTACATAAAGCAAACATGCTGCTTATAATTATGCTTTTGTATGAATGAGTCCTGGGGGACAGCAACTGACTTCCACCCCCCTTTCAGCATGATAATGAATCAATCTACGGTTGAAGCACTCGTGTAGCTCTGTTCGTAAATGGCATACAAAATGAGAGATGTACTGTAGTAGCGGGTCTGCCATTGTAGCACTGTCATATTTTTTGCTAGAAGAAAATCAGATACATTAAGAAGTGCAGAAATTGGAAATAGATAAGAATCTAAATTTTGTATTAAGTCAGTTGTAAGGGTTGATCCTATTATTGTCATTGATAATAATCTATGGACGGTTAAATCTTTAATAATAAAGTATGGTTGGAGATCTTTAACAAGAGATATGATTTTTTTGGCTTTGAACTTGGATTTACTAAATTTCCAGCCTTAAATCATATTAAGACATAATACAATTTTTTTATTTATTTATAGCAACATGTTACTTATAGTAACACGTCACACTGAGCACCACAACTGTCCTGTAATATTTAAGTTCTCGGGGCGTCCCAATCAGCTCCTTAGTCATGGCACTGATCATTGACTTTGCCATGTTAAGGGCTGAATTTCTCAATAGTAATAACCTTTCAAAAGCACCAGAACATTTGCCCCATAAAAAATCTAACATTGCACCACCAAAACCAGGCAACATCGATGTTGCCTTCATGGTAATGATTTTTTGAATCCTCTCAGCTCAACAAACTTTTAGGTAACTTTATCTACAAATGTAAGTAGTGTGTTATAAGCAAGAGATTAATTGAATTAGCCATTTTATATTTTATTTTATATTCTGTTTAAGGCTTCTTTGAGTCTTATGTCTCTTACATGTTTATAGTCGGAAATGATATCGTCTTGCATGTTGATTAAAGAATAACTATTGAGTCATCGGTGTCTCAATGTGTAGTGAGCCAGCATCCTTCATCCATCAGTGTCCAATACAAATAAATTTGAATAGAACTGAATTGAAAGAAAACAGAGAATTCTGAGAAAACTCACATGAGCAATAACTTAAACTAAGAATCACACCCATGACCCTGGAGCTGTGAGCTGGAGCCATGGCCTTATGGTGCCCAAATATTATTGTATAGAAGCATAACATTTCTAAATTACACCATGACATGGTCTTGATAAACTATAAGCAATAAAATAGATTTGTTGTGTAATCACTATTAACAGAGTGCATTGTATATCATGTACAAAATTATCTAATTTAATACAGAACAGTTTTAAGTATTCGTTTGATTTATTTAGGCACATAGTAGTAGGGCTAAAACCCGAAACGAATGACCTGCTGAGTAATCTCCAGAGAAGAGGGATAAGGCAGCTTTAACACACAAATAGTGTGATACAGACTTAATCCCTGGACCCCGAATGGAAGCGTCTAAGAATGGAAGCCCATTAAAGCCCTGTATAAGATTTCTTTTTAAGCCTTGTGGTAACTCAGAAACCAAGGCACATTCGCTTCTACAGATCAAATCAGTGGATGCTGAAGAAAGGTGATGCTGAATAGAACCTGTTGTTATGGGCAAATTAAGCTTATTTTCAGGAAGATGATGTAGGAAATGATGTATATATATATATATATATTGTACCAAGACATCAGTTTCTAGGCATTAAAAAAATAAATAGTCTTGGTTTGTAAAATGCTGGGAATTAGTGTCAAATTCTGTGTAATCTGGTGAGGCTTTACATTGTATTCTGTTTTACATAGTAAAATATTGCCTATGGTAATGCTTATAAGGTAAGGCAAGACATGGCAGATGACCAAACACTTCAAACAAATCTCCCTAATAGCTTTGAAAATGGGATACTGTTTATTCCAGTGAATATATCTTGGCCCAAAAGGCCATTGTAATGCAGTGAAAAAAATATCATTTTTCCAGTTGCAGTGTGGACAATCAATTAGAAGCAAGCAATCATCATGATTCAAAAGCGTGTAGCCAGAAAAGTGAAAAAAGAAAAAGAAACAAAACAAAAGATATCAGATGCTCTGTGAGCTGTGTAAGAGCTGTGGGTATTATGTGAGTGAGCTGTGGGTGTTATGTGTGTCAGCTCTGGGTGTTATGTGGGTGAGCTGTAGGTGTTATATGGGTGAGCTGTGGGTGTTATGTAGGTGTTATATAGGTGAGCTGTGGGTGTTATGTGGGTGTTGTGTGTGAGCTGTGGGTGTTATGTGACTGAGCTGTGGGTGTTATGTGGGTAAGCTGTGGGTGTTATGTGGGTGAGCTGTGGGTGTTATGTAGGTGTTATATGGGTGAGCTGTGGGTGTTATGTGGGTGTTATGTGTGTGAGCTGTGGGTGTTATGTGAATGAGCTGTGGGCGTTATGTGAATGAGCTGTGGGCGTTATATGAATGAGCTGTGGGTGTTATGTGGGTGAGCTGTGTATGAGCTGTGTGTGAGCTGTGGGTGTTATGTGAATGAGCTGTGGGCGTTATATGAATGAGCTGTGGGTGTTATGTGTGTAAGCTGTGGGTATTATCTGTTTGTATTATGTGGGTGAGCTGTGTATGAGCTGTGTGTGAGCTGTGGGTGTTATGTGGGTGAGCTGTGGGTGTTATGTGTGTGAGTTGTGGTGTTATGTGCGTGAGCTGTGGGTGTTATGTGGGTGTTATGTGGGTGAGCTGTGGCTGTTATGTGGGTGAGCTGTGGCTGTTATGTGGGTGAGCTGTGGGTGTTATGTGAATGAGCTGTGGGTGTTATGTGAATGAGCTGTGGGTGTTATGTGTGTGAGCTGTGGTGTTATGTGGGTGAGCTGTGGGTGTTATGTGGGTGAGCTGTGGGTGTTATGTGGGTGAGCTGTGGGTGTTATGTGGGTGTTATGTGTGTGAGCTGTGGGTGTTATGTGGGTGTTATGTGTGTGAGCTGTGGGTGTTATGTGGGTGAGCTGTGGGTGTTATGTGCGTGAGCTGTGGGTGTTATGTGGGTGAGCTGTGGTGTTATGTGGGTGAGCTGTGGTGTTATGTGCGTGAGCTGTGGGTGTTATGTGGGTGAGCTGTGGGTGTTATGTGAATGAGCTGTGGGTGTTATGTGAATGAGCTGTGGGTGTTATGTGTGTGAGCTGTGGGTGTTATGTGGGTGAGCTGTGGGTGTTATGTGGGTGTTATGTGGGTGAGCTGTGGGCATTATATGGGTGAGCTGTGGGTGTTATGTGGGTGAGCTGTGGGTGTTATGTGGGAGTTATGTGTGTGAGCTGTGGGTGTTATGTGGGTGTTATGTGTGTGAGCTGTGGGTATTATGTGTGTGAGCTGTGGGTGTTATGTGGGTGTTATGTGTGTGAGCTGTGGGTATTATGTGTGTGAGCTGTGGGTATTATGTGTGTGAGCTGTGGGTGTTATGTGGGTGTTATGTGGGTGAGCTGTGAGTTTTATGTGGGTGTTATGTGTGTGAGCTGTGGGTATTATGTGTGTGAGCTGTGGGTGTTATGTGGGTGTTATGTGGGTGAGCTGTGGGTGTTATGTGAATGAGCTGTGGGTGTTATGTGTGTAAGCTGTGGGTGTGATCTGTTTGTATTATGTGGGTGAGCTGTGTATGAGCTGTGTGTGTGCTGAGGTTGTTATGTGTGTGAGCTACTTACCAGAATTAGTTACATTTATTAATGCCATTTTTAAAAACAGTGAACCTAATACAGCCAAATTCTGTAGTGTTAGCCAAATACTGAACATGTGTATTCAATTTATAAGCAAACAAAAAACATATCCATCATTTAGCAACACAACTGTGTTCGTGATTGATGCTGTTTCCCTGTATTTTAAATACATGTATTTTTTTTCAAATTCCCATGAGGTGCATGATACATGTTCAGCTATGTTGTACTCCACAGGCTCCAAGAGTGGGCCAGGCAGTAACGAAGGAACTGTGTGTGGTGTGTGTGTGCGTGTGTGTATGTGTATGTGTGTGTGTGTACATGTTTGAGAAACAAAGCTTCACAATTTCTATTCCCCGATTCAGCAGTGCTTTGTGAAGAGCCCCTAGCCGGTTGTGGTGTTACCATGACTACCTCCTCTCGGTCCAGGTTATTTATAGCATTCTGCCAGCATTCACCACAAGCCAATATTTTCACCTCTTAGAGAGGTGTGCTCGTGCCAAAATGGTAGCCAAAAATGGAGGATGTGAAAATATGTAGAAGATCAAAGCAAACAACACTTGAGATGAACTGAACTGGGCCACACTTTATTATTGTTTGTTATTAAGTGTGTAATACAAATGTTGAAAAATATTATGCACAAAGAACTATTTTAAATTTAATTCAATTTAATTTTATTTGTATAGACTACAGACTAAAAGTAAGTTACTAATTGCAAAATAAATTGTAAGTGAATCATTCTGTTATTATAGTAAGTAAACATATGCACCATTTAGTGTAAATTCTTTACAGTACGTCGTTTATTTCAACCCCTTTCATTCAGTTAAGAATGAAAAGTCATTGTAGAGACTTTGTAAAAAATGTGTGACATGTTTTGCATTTAAAAATGTTTTCTTATATGTTGAAAAAAGATAAGGTTGAATTATTAGAGCTAAACGCCACCCGATCATGGAATCATCTTCTAGATAAGTGTTTTAAATGTGTGCGTTTTACACATTATCATTCTGTAACAAACTCACAGCCTTCTGCTGTCTAGTTCTCTACTTTTTCACTTTTCCTATAATGAAATTTGGTTTCCTCTTCCTTTCACATCATTTGACAGCTGCAGATGCAGCAGACCCAATGGAGTGACACATGGAGAGCTAGTCTCTTACTGGATCATGGGAAAGTTCATTTATTTCCATGGCATGTTTGCATTCCCACATACAGTAGAGGAATCTACTCTAGCCTGATGTTTGTTATTGTGCTTTTCACTTGTTATCTAATCATTTGGATTTTTTTTCTAAATTCACATTCAGTTCTGATGTTCTAGTGTTCAATCAACCAATAAAACACCACCACCACCACCACCACCACCACCAACAACAACAATACTAGATAATTTCAAAATTTTAGCTATATAAATATATCAAACTGTCCTATTTGTTAAATAATATAGAACAATATTGTACCAACAGTAATATAGTACATGCTAATCTATGATCTGTGAAGAGGTTCAAATCTATGGATAATTTGTTCTGTTAAATTCTTTCCAAGCATCAGAAGCACATGTAAAACGTAGCCCTGCTATGAAGGAGAAAATGTGTGCAAAAAGAATCCTCATTGTCATGGATGACCTGCGTCTCCAGAGCCTCATTTGCAAAATATTGGCTGAGCCAAACCTGTCTTCACATTGATTTAGAGCCGAGGCCAGAGATCCCTCAGCCCATGCCAGCGTGTATCACCATAGTAACCACTTAGCACCGAGGCTGCAGAGATCCACACCATATGACACACTTGGTAGCTAAATCAACATTAACTACAGTGAGTATACTAGGCTGATTACTACTGAGTGCTGGGTTTATTATGGAAGTGAAATAACCATTTGAAGGCCACGTTAACAAGACTACACTACATAATGCAAACAATATTTTTGATGGCTTAAAAATGAAACGGGTTGCCCTGGCTATTCTATTCTATTTCTATTCTTCTGTCTCTGTGCTGCTTCACAATTTGAGTGCCACAATTTACAAGATGGTTAGATAACGTAGAAACGATATAAACAGAGCACTTCTGAAAACTGAGAACACTACTGATTTTACATTCTTTTCGCATTTAGTACAATAGAATTCATTACAAATTGTATTCTTGACAGCATGAGTGAAAACTAAAATCGCTAGAGTTTTCTAGCATTTGTTTTCTCCCCTGTTTGCTTTAATGAACTGATATAGACACCACAGGTTTGTGCAAAACCTTATGATCCATTTTAGATGAAATCTTGAAACACATGCTTCAATAGAAGAAATTATAGATAAGAAAAATTTGCCCTTTTCTCTATAGCAGTTAACCTGGTCAATATAATTTTTTTGCTCAGTTTTAAAATAGAGACTTATTAATAGTGTAAAATCTCGAATATTAATTATTAAACAACAAAATTTTAAATATTAAACAAGAAGATAACTTGAATGAGAAGAACATCATGGATCGCTATCGAGCCTGTCTCATGCAGGTCTTTACACATGTATGTATTTCATTCTAATCCTCATGCTCTAGTCAGAACTGCACAAGTCAGCAATTTGGATTGTATTTCGATGATAGATATCGTTCGCTAATATCTACATTACACTTACAGTATTCATCCCATAATTCCAATGATGTCTTTGAATATGTATGCTAATAAGAATACTTGGTCAATTTTGTCCATTATACACAATATCGAAGTCATGTGTCTTTTACTATTTATTTACCTTTAATGTAATTCTAACAAACGGTTTTGGTGGGGAAAAAAGTAATAAATAATAACATAATGTTTAACATATAACTGGGAAGTGTATTCTTTTTTATTATTACTGTTGAATTACTATTTTCTTAGCAGCGAAAGGTTATGTGTATAAAAAAACTGAATTACAGAATAATACAACTGTCTGGAATACTGTCATTTAATTGCCCTAATGTGTTTAGTATGATGCTGATGTATACTGATGAGATGGGGTGTATTTTTTTCTGTTAAAAGCAATCGCCATTCCATGTAGCCTAATAAAATATGACAAAAATGACAGGCTTTTGATCAAAAAGACAAAACCAGCCCCCCTTACATAACGGATCTACTAGAAAAAATAGTTGGATGTTTTTTGATAACTCATCCTTCACTATTTATATTACATAAAATAGCTTATTTTAGCATTTTAATATCAATTTAATAAGTGATGTCTAGCAAGCAAAGAATGGATTGAATTCTGTTCCAGAGGAGGCTTTATTTTTGTAAACATTCAAAAAATGTGTAAAATATTGTTCGATTGGTCGATTATGTTCAGAAAATAAATCTGTGGTAAAGATCTAAAAAGCTGAAAATAATTTGAGAACCCTTTGCTTGGTTGATTTCAGACCTGTAGGTTAGAAGCTTTCAGTCATGGCTTCATTTAGTTTGGCTCTTAGAACTGTACCCTGAGGAACTGTAAATGGACTCCAGTAAATGTACTACAATGTAATGCTTTCTAAAATGTGTAATTATAGACAAAAGCACACTCAAGTAATGTAATTTGGGCTAAAGTTGCGTAATTTACCATTTAATAAGTCTGATATTGCTACACACAGTATTATACATCACCATATACATGGATTTTTTACTTACTAAGTAATAGAAACTCAGTACTACTCCAGAGAATGTTATAATATAAACACGTGTCTAGCAGAGAGATCTTTGCGGGGATCTTTCCCACACATTTAGGATGTGAGGATTATTATATACTGTAGGCATCCAAAATGCTTTCTAATAATGTTTTTTTAATAAAGCAAACATAACCAAATACATCTATTATTGACATTTAACATTAAATATACAGTAGTTAACACTCAAAAACTTAACATAAAACCATAAATGAAGCTAAAACTCTTCCATCATTCCATTACCCATTTTGCATTGCTGGCCCTGACATTGACAAAATGATTAATGTTATTGGTTCACTGAATTTAGTTAGCTTTAAATGGCACAATTTATATTCAATCTGTGTTAAACGGACACACATCATGTGTCAGGATCATTCAAATATAGAAATCTTTAGAATTTCTAGAAAACCATGTTTTTTTTCTCTGTAATGTTTGTAACCTTGAACAGAGCAGGTAAAATGAATGATATTTCTTCTATTTTTGTATTCTGCAAAGGATCTTTTAATGTTTGCAGTAAATAGTCCATTTCTTGTGTAAATGTGTGCTAAATTTAAATCTGATTAATTTCTTACAGTTTTTTTTCTTACACTTTTGCTTTGATTGTTTACTCTTTTTGTAATATAATATAATCTGTATCTATATTTTCTATCTATGCCAGAAATATTTTAATTCCATTTAAACATGATCAAAAGTTATGATCAAAGTAAAAATGACTTGGCATTTCACTTTCATTCATCATATATCCCAACTTTGGAGGTTAGGATCAGAGCACAGGGTCAGCCATGATACTGTGCCCCTGGAGCAGTGAGGCTCAAGGTGTCAGCGAGGCGGGGATAAAAACAGACCCAAATGCAGGATAGTGTAAAATAAACTAGATTTATTAACTAAAAAACACGAAACAGGGACAAGGATTCGACAACATGACATGACATGACATGGGACGAGGATTCCGCGCCGCCATAGGCAATGCGGCACAGTTAAACACACAACACAGTTAACACAGTAGGAACAGGTGTGCAGAGGCGGGGAGGAAGAGACAAGGCAGGGCAGACACGTGACACAAAACATAAACAAAAGCATGTGGCCAAAATCCGCCTGGATCCTGACATAACTTGCTCAAGGGCCTGACAGTAGCAGTGACATAACTTGCTCAAGGGCCCGAAAGTGGCAGTGCCGGGGTTGAACCCTGATCCTCTAATCAAAAACCCAAAACCTTAACTGCTTGAACCACCACTGCCCAATAAGACCTAAAAACAAATCAATGTACACCAGCTGAAAACGTTCTTGGCTTTATCCCTAAGTAACCATTGGCAGCTTGTTAATGTAGACTCCATCTTACAAGCTGGCATATGAAAAGAACGTATGGTTAGATTTTTAGGTTAAACATCTGGCTTACAATAACAGCCTGCATAGGGCTACATGACATGTAAGGAATAATACACGACAGGATGTACTGTTATGGAAAATAATCAGTGAGGCTGGTGTGATGCAACTCAGTGCAAAGTGGAGTTACTGAAGGTGAATTTTCAGATAACAGCATGCGCTGTCATGTGTTTTCCTCTTACAAATTCATATTACAGCATGCCCTGTATAACAACATAGCATTAATCAACACCTTCTGACCAATCAGATTTATGAATTCAACAGCACTGTGACATATGAACAAAATAATTTACGTAATTTACGTAACTACATTCAACTGCAATTGCAATCTAATACTGAGGACAAGTGAAGTCTTTATGTGACATCGATGTGACCGCCTGCTTTTTTTTTAAACCTTTTCTTTCTCTACAGAAAGGCACATCTGAATGTATATTCAATGCACACATAATATTTAATGTTTGATTAGTGGGCTCAGCTGAATTTTTCTATGACACTGATATTGTAAAGGCCAATAATATTGCAATAATTCACAAATAACTTATTCTGCAGTTTGATATAGACATTGTGATGTACGAGATTCTACTAATTTAATAAACATGTATGCAGCATTCACCATAGCCTTAGGAACACAAGAAGTCAGCAGCCCTTGGCTAATGATTAAGCACAAAGAAGGGGAAGCCTCCTTCATTGTAGGCATTGTAAAGCAGCCCTGGGGGCGTGGACAGCACAAACACAGCAACATGCGCTAATATACATTCTTCTGCTCTTTGTCCTCACGCCTGCTGCAGCCATGGGCAATTCAACTCACTTTCCTGATTCGACTCTTTCACGAGTCTGGTTCGTTTGAATCTAAAAAATACTTAAAAAAAATAAAAAATACATTGATTAATAAAAAACGATTGAAGAATTGCTCACACGTTTAGAACCATTATTATAAACAAATAATCAGTCAACAATTTAAAACTATTAGGGCACTGGATAATTTTGATTGGTCATTAGCCTTCTGCCTGGAAGATTGTGAGATCAGATCCCCAAAAACACCAAACTACCATTGTTGAACCCTCAAGCAAATTTCTTTACCCCTTAATTGCTCAGTTGTATAAAACGGGATAAGGATGTCAACAGCAAATCCATATGACAAGCAAATTTTGAGTATTTATAGTTTTTCTGTCATGTTTATGGTTTTGCTGAAGATTTCTTGTTTTGTTAATGTGTTTTCACTTAATTGTCATTAACTTATAAAGCTTTTACGTGTCACATATTTTAGTACTAAGAATATCAAGCCCCTTTCTCGAAACATAATATAAGGCTA